>NW_028324300.1:36763038-37063038 GCF_058129835.1 Hydra viridissima
AATCAAATAGACAAAGCTCAATTTCTAGACTAGCTTTCTGCGCGCGTACAAATGTTTTTAAAAAGAACCTTATAAGTATCTCTGTTAGGATTTTCTTTTTTTCATCTTATGTTTTAAATAACTAATACATCTAATTATATTCTTAGATAATATCCCGTTAAAGTATCTAATCCCGCCTAAGATGGCGTCTAAACATTGTAACCATTTAATAGTAGCCAGTTTCGTTGTGACTTAATCGTTCCACTTTAACACGTACACGAATCACGAATGGCCGAGCATAATCTGTGATAAAATTTGTACATTAGAGTGTGCATAAGTTTGATTTTTTTTTTTTTGGGTAGTTAGCCCTTTCGAGCTCTCCACCCTGGGTAAAAATCGAAGAACCAAACTCAGTTAATGTATTTCATAGAAAGAAGGGCGGAAAAAGACCAGAGGAATGCATCAAAATCCTCCAGTCCCACACACCACAAGTGATCACTGCATACCTTAATACACAGTGACTAAATTGTAGTATGTGCTTTTTCCCTGCATAAGTTTGACAGGTAAAATAGATTTAAGAAAACAAATGAATTGCTATGTTTTCTCCGACCTCGTCATACTTCTTTTTTAATGATTTTGCTCCGTAATGTATTAAGATGCTTGTGGATTTACACTTCGTAAGAAATTACAGAATTAGTATAAAAAGGATCCTCTCTATTCTGTTCCAAAGTTTACTTGAAATAATTGGATTGACGATATTGTATTATTGTTATATGCACGAGCATTCTTCAATTTACAAGTTTCGTTCTGCACTAAACCATTATTCAAGTAATGTAGAAACATTTGAGTAATGATTTCTTTTAAAGTGCGCAGAGCTGAAAATGTTATTTACAAGATGTTAATTTCAGTCCATTGCTCTAATACCAAAATGTACTGTGTCAAAAAGTTATGCTGCTTTTCCAAAGTAATTCTCTGTAGTTATTTGTTTCGCTGTGACTAAATATTTGCATTATTTATAGCAGTATCAACTTGCGTAAAGACCAATATTTTATTATCATTTGCAGCGTCTGCAAAAAAAAGGATCCCTTTTTTTTTTTTTTTTTTGTTAGCAGAACAAAAGAACAAAAATTGAGCTGCTGATTTTTTATTAAAACTCTCGTTTTAGTCATAAACAAAGAAAAGATTTATTTCCTAATTTTGGATTATTAATCAACTTGGTGAATTGAAGTCTCTTTAATGAGATCTTGCAAAACTATCTTTGAATTTTTGAGTTTTACATATCTTTAATTTGAGTAATAAAAGTGCTTCCTAAAACCATTACATGGCGTTACTATGTGAGCTAGAGGTGAGTATAATTTAATTCTGCCTTAGCTCTAGAATAACAAGTGGTATTCTAAGGTTTAGGCTGAATCAAGGCCACTAGGAAATAACCTTGCTTTTACGCATACAGAAAATTACTATAGTGCTAAAGGGAGAGTGCCATCTCTGCTGAATTAATGAGCGTGCATTATAAAACACATCATGGTCGTTCAAATTAATGAAATAATTAATAATATGAACATTTTTTTTTTAATTTAAAGTTCATTTTAATTTTTTAGCGAAAATTAGCGAATCAATAGAAGTACATTAAGTTTGTTTGTAAAATTGAAACAGAAACGTAATTTTTGCAAAAAAAAAAAAAAGAGTTATCTACAAAAAACAAGTATTACTAATAGTAAATTTTTGATAAAAATTTGCGCGTTTTTCCTATTTTTTTTTGTTAATTTCGTTCTCACTGTTAGAAATAGTTAGAAATTATCTCCAAAGCCAGAAACAGTTTTGGCTTTGTAAATCTAAGGTATGAAATACCTATGCCATTGGGAGATGGACATATAGCTACAGGACACCGATTCCCTCCCATTTTAGAGCTATAAATTATGCCATTTATTAATTATTTAAAAATCAAGGTCGTATATTGAATTATATAACGCTTAATTCACTAGTGAAGTACTGCACCTGTTATAGTAATTTCGTGCTAAAATAATTGAAGACTCCACGGGAAGAAACGGCAGGGTCACATTTTGAAAGTTTCGACTTTTTACACTTTCTAGCTTTACTAACGATAATAGCATATTTTGTATTTGAATTCAAATCAAATAAATGATTTGCTTTGATCTCAAAAATAAATGATTTGATTTGATCTCAAAATGAAAAAATGGGACCCTGCCGTTTCTTCCCGTGGAGTCTTCAATTGTAATGCCAATATAAAACATGATTTTAGTAAATTATCGTATAATATGCTGGCAGATTTTAAAACAGCTGCCAATCCATTGTCTAAGGCTGACAGTAATGACACAAGATATGAACTTGAAAAATACTTGGCACTGCCTGTGACAGCGTGTGATGTGTTACAATTCTGGAAAGACAATGATCGTGAACGTAAACTTCCGACAATTGCATTAATTGGTAGAAAGTTTTTGGCTATTCCTGCTACAAGTACTGCCAGTAAAAGAGTGTTTTCAATGTGTGGGATCATGATGAGTGAGCGCAGGGCTCGCCTAAACCCAAAAACATTAGAAATATTTCTCAAATTGATATTTCTCAAATATAACAAGCTGCCCTGATAACTAGACTGACTGTAGGTTACTTAAGCTACCAATATCGGTGTTCAGAAAGTTACTGCCTTAATGTTTTGGGCACTTTAACTGCAGCTATTGGCTATTAGCAACTGTATTATTTTTTGAACTTTTGAAGTTGCAGTTGTTAAAGCATTGCAAATTATTTCAAATAACTTGCAATTCTTTAACTACTTAATGTTACTTTAATTTATTTGTGTTTTATGTTAATAAAAAAAAAAGTTGTGTTGATAACAAACTGAACCCGAACTTTAGTTGTTATCGAACCGAACCGATCCCGAACTATGCTCAAGACCGAACTGAACCAAACTCGCACATTAGATATAACCGAACCAAACCAGACCCGAATTTTAAAAGAAGGTACGATGTATAGGAACATGATCTAAAACCTTGCAACACATCCCCAGATATTTTTTTTTTGATTATTATCAGAAAACATTTCCTCATTCAAAAAATGTAAAAGACAACTTTTTTTAGCGGGACCCAGGGGAGAAATCACATGTTTTTGGGGAGTGCCCAGGAATTTTGTTGTTCAAGATAGGTAGCTAAGAGACATGTGGCATACCCAAATTTCTAGCATGTTAATACTGGTGTCGAATGAGGATGACTTGCAAAAAACTAGGGTAATTGGAGCTAAGCCAACCCCGCCCCGATCCCTTACTAACCTCTTCCTAGAACTACGTCTCCTTTAATCTTAAAATTTTGTTTTGTTCTATTATAAACTAGATCAAAGTTCATCGACAGATTTCAAGTTTCATCAAAAAGTCTCTTTTCGTTTAAGATTTATAACCATGCAAAGCTTAAAATTACCTCCAATTACCCCCTGAAATAACTTTAAATGGTCTTTATTTTTAAACGAAAAAGATTTTTTTGATGTAATTTGAAATCTGTCGATGAATTTCGATCTTGTTTAGTATAAAACAAGCAAAAAATTGAAAAGGGTTTTTAGGAACCATATGTTGAGGTAATCAAATCGTCATAAAACAATTAATGGCCCCCTGGTTAATATGCATAAATAGCGTGATCATCGAAACCTCGCTCTCTTGAAGTAGCCTGTCAAACAACAACGGACTCAAGCAACTCTTCTACCACTAGCTGTGATATACGATCTCTTCTTTGTGTTTATCGCATATTTGTATAACAATACTCTTATAATATATTAATAAATTGAACTCGTTTTACAATACGACTCTTCCGTAAAACAACACCGTACACTAGGGGGGATTCGGGGGGTCGTTTCGAACACCACAAAATTATGCCCATGCCCCTAACTTAGATTTTCAGAAATGTTTGTGATAGATTTATCAACTTTTCTTTTGAAGTATTTATAAATGTTTCTTTAACATTGAAATTTACGGGCCGGTTTGTAATTTTCATTAGTTTCTTTTTCTATTTTTATTGAAATAAAAATAAAGCAAAGCAACCTTTAATTATTAACAATTAGTAAAAGCTGGCAGTTGCTAATTGTTAATAGTTGCATAATAACTCCTGACACGCAATGACATACGAACTGAAAGCATGTTTATGGCCATTACTTGATTAATATAACCGATATATTATGCCTTGCTCGAAATATAGAAAAAAGCTTGCAGGGACTGATCCTTACTTCCCTATGCAGCCATATTATGAATGTAATTACAACTATATTCCTTTTTAATTTACTTTAGTTAAAATTTAGTTCCATTATTTTAGTTATTATAGGTGCCATACATATGCTATAAGGGTCATTCCACGCCAAACGGTCCAATTTCCGAAATAATCCCCGCACTACCATCTCCGATTTTAATAAAATTTTGACAGTATGTTGTTAAACATGTTTCATGAACATTGCCAAAATTTCAGATCAAAATAATTATTATTTCGGAATTTGTGGTACTTTTTGTAAAGCTTACCCAAACTTCAATATCTGTCAGTAGCTAAAATTCGTATATTTGGGGTCCTATGTTTTTGCAATGAAAGGGTAATATATCTTAAAAACGTGGTTTCTTAGTAAACCGAAGGTGCAGATCACAAATAATTTATTACAAGTTTCATATTATGTCTATATTTTAGTCTATGGTTCGCCAAATATTGTCACAAACGCAACACTATAAATATTTTTTATTTATTTGTAGGGTCATATCTCTAAAACTAAAAGTTTTTGAATATTGCTATTTTGTCAAAAGGTTCTACATACTGTCATAATGATATGGATTAAAAATTTGCTATTTTAAAAATTTCTCTGCTGAGTTATTCTGAATGCAATATGGCAAAAAAAGTGAAAAACCCTAAAATAACGTGTGTATTTGAACCCCTAAAACATGATGTGGGCAAATTTTTTTTGTTTTTTTAATTGTATTATTGGAAAGACCTTATTTCAAAATTTTAGAAACAATAAAAACTGTCTTGGAGAGATTTTTCTTATGAACGAAAAAAATCTATTTTTCATAAGCTAACTTAGGTCTGCAAAGTCTTTGATATTTTAAAAACGATATTAAGGTCCGTATATTAACTATTGCCATGTAGAGGTAATTTTAGTAAGTATATTACTATTCTACGGACAAATCTCTCTAAATTAATTTCAAATATTTAAGTTTATCACTAACATCTAATATTCGAAGACGAAAATTTGAATAGATGTTATAATAAGAGTTATTTTAAATTTATCCTGACATGTCTGTTGAACAAAACTTAACTACTTGTTGTATTGGAAAATTTGATGGAAGTCATGGCCGTATTAAGGCGGGGGCGGATGGGGCTGCAGCCCCAGGCCCTTATAAAAAAAATAGGCCCTAAGGCCCGTGACTTTTTTTTTTTTTTTTTTTTTTTTTTAGGAAACCAGATAAATATTCCTATGTTTTTCAGTTTTTTTAAATCAATTTATTGGGAGCTGCGGAGGCGTTGTGAATAAATAAATGAATAGAGATATACTATATCTCTATCTTCGTATATTTGGCGGAATTTTGGTATTCGCAAATATTTTTTTAATTATCTTTCCGCATAAAGATGTTTTGAGAACATTCAAGTTATTTATGTTTCCATCTATGTCCGCACAACTATCAGTTTTTAAAAAACACGCTAAAAAAATTAACTTCGTGACATAAATTTTTTAATTAAATAGGTTTTATAAGAGAATGCTTTTAAAACATTCGTTGATGTAAAAACCTTTTAAAGGAAAAACAATTATATTAGTGAATGATTTTAAAGCACTCTCTTATAAAACCTATTTGATTAGAAAATTTATGTCACGAAGTTAATTTTTTTAGCGTGTATTTAAAAAACTAATAGTTGTGCGGACATAGATGGAAACATAAATAAACTTGAATGTTCTCAAACATTAAAACATCAAAAAAAAAATTTATTTTATTTTATTTTATGATCACTTCCGTTACCGCAGAAAATTACAGCATTGCTCATTCGTTTACAAAATTAAAATAAAAAATGAAAAGGAGCGGCCTGAGCGGTTGGGACAAAATGCAAAAAAAGAAGAAGAATGAGATTCAATTAAATGAATTATTGAACAAAAATAAAAAAATGACTGAGTTTTGTAATACTGCAAGTAGTGTCTCGGTATCAGCTACAGCGAGAGCGAGTTCAAATTCACTAACTATGTCAATAATGTCAGCACCAGTTCCAGGTAGTGCTAATAGTGTCCCTGCAGACTCAGCTACAGCAAGTTCAAGTATCTCAACTATCTCAGCAGTGTTACCCCTGGCTCTGACGACCCACTCTGTCAACACCGATGTGGCTGAGTGGATTATAACCGACGACCTGCGTGAGTATTTCAGCAAAAGTGCAGATGGGTTTTTATCATGCCAACATATGGATAGCGATTTTAAATTATCTACCAAAGTACTGCCTGGTGACACTTTTAAGTTTAAACGACAGTGTACAAAGTCCCTTTTTTTCCGGGAAAAAGTGAATGGTGAGAAAATCAAGAGAGACTGGATTTGCTATTCCCCATCAACTGGTAAGGTTTTCTGCGCCCATTGTAAATTATTTAATTCAAAATGTGGAATTGGAGCATCTGCTTTGATGTCATCAGGATATGATGATTGGAAACACGCTGCAAGAGACTTAGCTCGCCATGAAACAAGTGAAACCCACATTCAATCAATTGAAACCCTTTTAACACGTAGGAAAGCTGGAGAGCACATTAGTAAGAGGCTCACAGAGCAATTTAAATCAGAGAAAAAGTACTGGAATGACATACTGTTGCGTATTCTTACCGTAATCAAAATGTTAGCATCGCGTGGGTTGTCATTCCGTGGCAGTAACGAAATTGTGGGTTCTGTCCACAATGGCAATTATTTAGGTTGGTTAGAGCTAGTGGCTGAGTTTGACCCATTGCTTGCAGAACATATTCAGAAAAGAGCGAACAAAGGCCGAGGTCATGTGTCATATCTGTCATCAATTATATGTGATGAATTTATTCATGTGTTAAGTCGTGACGTTTTGGACCACATTTTAACTGAGATTAAAGAAGCAAAATACTTTGCAGTTAGTGTTGACTCAACACCAGATATTTCACATGTAGATCAGCTTACCATTATATTCCGTTACATGACTTCTAAAGGACCAGTTGAACGTTTTGTGACATTTATCCCTATAGAAGAGCATACTGGGGAAGGATTAGCACCAAAGTTACTTGATTTTATGGAAAATACTGGCATTTACTTGATTTTATGGCATTTACTTGATTTTATGGTTACTTGATTTTATGGAAAATACTTCAATTAAAGACTGCCGAGGTCAATCCTATGATAATGCTGTCAACATGAGTGGCCGTTTCAATGGCATGCAAGCAAAAATAAAAGAACATAATAACTTAGCTGAATACATACCATGTTGTGCTCATTCGCTTAACCTTGTTGGTCAATGTGCTGTAGGATGTTGTTCTGAGGCTGTAACGTTTTTGTAAATAAGCTGTTTGTATTTTTTTCTGCCTCCACCTCTCGTTGGAATCGTTTGATGGCAGTTTTAAAGCCACTTAATATGCCTACCTTAAAAAGGTTATCTGATACCAGATGGTCAGCACATTATGATGCTGTACACTCCCTCCAGGTTGGCTATACGCAAGTGAAGTCTACACTGGATATCATGTGTCAAGATATGTCCCAAAAGCCAGAAACACGACTTGAAGCCGCAGGATTGAAAGATATAATGAGTCATCATGAAACAGGTATCCTAGTTCAATTGTGGTCAAAAATTCTGAATAGGTTCAATTTCACTAGCAATTACTTACAAGGGGCAGACATGGATCTCAACACCGCTACGGAACTGCTTCGTTCTTTGGGTGATTTTGTTCATTCTCTTCGGAGCCAGTTCACAGCATTTGAAAAGGAAGGAAAGGATCTGGGTACCGATTCGTACAAAGGTGAATCAAGGCGAAAGCGCAAGAGGAACCAAGGATGGGATTATGGTGACTCAGAAGATCTAGAGTTATCCCCTTCTGATAAGTTTAAAGTTCAGTGTTTTTTGCCTATAGTTGATCAATTGTTAGTTGCTCTTAAACAGAGGGATAATGCATATGATACAGTCAGCAAAAGGTTTGGTTTTCTTAAAAATCTACAATCTTTGTCCAATGATGGTATGAGAGATCATGTTTCATTTGTATGTGAAACATATTTTGAAGATGTTGAACCTAACTGTCATGGTGAATTTATTCACTTCACTTGTTTGCCAAATTGTCACCGCCCAAAGAAACTGATTGTGTTGAACTGCAAATGTACACCTTTCTAGTTAAGAATAGTTTGACCGATACCTTTGTGAATGTCTACACTGTGTTGAGAATTTATTTGTCTCTTATGGTCACAAACTGTACTGGAGAAAGATCTTTTTCAGTCCTTAAAAGAGTTAAGAATGAACTTAGATCAACAATGGGACAACCTCGCTTAAATGATTTGGCTTTAATATGCATTGAAAGTGACATAGATCAAGAGATTTCACAGTAGTGATCAAGAAGTTTGCTTCAAAAAAGGCCAGAAAAGTCAATATATAAAAAACTATTTTAAAGTTAATTGATTAACTAAATAGTACATAAATTATGCTACAATTTATATTTATTGTTTTTTTTTATACTACCTTACCGCCACATTAGGCCCTCCTATACTTACAGCCCCAAGCCTAAAAATGTCCTAATCCGGCCCTGATGGAAGTTTATGTCATTTAAGTACTTATTCTCGAAAAAAGGGTTTTATTGACTTTAGCTCAGAACTTTCGAACGAGGAACAGAGTTTGATTGTGACGCGATGTTATAATTTAATTAAAAATATTACTTTAATTTGTTTCCACCACAAATCACTGCTGTTGGTTAATTACACGCATTTAGAGCGCCATTGTTTAAACCCTTTTGGTATGGCCAATCGTTGCTCAGTGAAAGGCTTGAGATGTATTGACCAAGAGACTGCAGACTGTCTTTCGAATTTAACAAATAAAGTTATTTGTCCAGGTCAAAAATTGTGTCCAAATTGCCGCAAAGCTTATTCAACCACAACCTCTTCAAGTGAAAAAATTGACAATATTGATGACATAGATGATATATTTTGTTCAACTGACACTATTAATACTAGCCTTTCTGAGCTTGGAATTTCACCTTTAAGAAAACGTGTTAGTAAGAGAGATCATGCTAGTTATGTAAAAAGCAAAATTTCGAAAGTGCAAATAGCAGTTGCAGAAAAAATAGTTGTTGTTAGTGATTTATCACCCGATAATAGTGTCCTACCACTAAGCAGTGCAAGTGTAGAGTGTGAGAGTTGCATTGACTGGTCAGATTTGATATTAGAATTGAAAGATAAAATATCTACAATCAGTAATCCCCGTGAAAAAGTTCAAGTTTTAACTCTTATACCAAACAGTTGGTCAAGAATAAAAATATGTAGTGAGTTTAAAGTATCAGACAGAATGGCTAAAGCAGCAAAAAAGTTAAAAACAAAAAGTGGAATCTTAGCACTTCCAGAAAGAAATGGAGCAAAGAAATTGCCAGAACATGTTAAAGAAAAAATTTTGAAATTTTATGAACACGAAGCTTTTAGCAGAACATGTCCAGGGAAAAAGGATTTTGTATCTGTAGGCATTGGTGCAAAAAAAGTGCATATGCAAAAAAAATTACTGTTAGTTAATTTAAAAGAACTTTTTTTGGAGTATAAAAAAGAAAATGGAGCTGAAGTCGGATTTTCTAAATTCTGCGAGTTACGTCCAAAATGGTGTATAACTGTTAGATCTTCAGGTACCCATCGTATTTGTGTATGTACTATTCACCAGAATATAAAATTAATGCTTGCAAGTAGCCCAGTTACGGTAGACTATAAATGTCTAATAAAAAATAGTTTGTGATATTAAATCTAAAGAATGTATGCCTCATCGTTGCAATAAATGTCCAGGGAATGAAATGTTAAAGGCTTATCTTTGAAGAGCAATTTAAAGACTTTGAATCTGATGAAACTATAACATTCAAGCAATGGATAAAAGTAGATCGTGAAACTTTAGAATCTTTGCAATTACCAGTAGACGACTTCATAGATGATTTAATTTCAAAAGTATCTATTTTATCTAAGCATCATTTTATTGCCAAAAATCAAAACAACTATTTGCGATTATTGAAAAATGAACTGAAATCAAATGAGTTGATCATTTTGATGGATTTTTCTGAAAACTATTCATTTGTTGTGCAAGATACTGTTCAAGGGTTTTACTGGGAAAACAGCCAAACAACTTTGCATCCTTTTGTAGTTTACTACAAACTTAATGACATACTTAAAAATAAATGTTATCGTGTTATCAGTAATTGCATGCATCACGATACTATTTCTGTTCATGTATTTCTTAGTAAATTATTAACTGAACTTAAAACATTTTTATCTTTTGAACTTATTCATTATTTCAGTGACGGTTCAGCTGCACAATACAAAAACTTCAAAAATTTTATGAATTTATGTCACTATTATACTGACTATGGTATTAGAGCAGAATGGAATTTCTTTGCAACTAGTCATGGAAAATCTCCCTGTGATGGAATTGGAGGAACTGTGAAGCGTTTAGCAGCATGTGCCAGTCTTCAACGCCCAATTGATAATCAAATTTTAACGCCCTTAAATTTATATGATTTTTGCAGGAAAGTATCACGGGTATTTCATTTATATATGTTGATAGTGATGAAGTAGACAATATTAAAGACAATCAAGAGAAATGATTTAGTACTGGAAACACAGTTGCAGGTACTCGCGCTAATCATAAATTTGTACCTGTAAATGAAAATCAGGTTTGTGTCAGTCGCATTTCAAACGACAATACATCTTTTATTGCAAACGTTAATGAGTTACAACAACAACTCAACCAAATTAGTTTCACTGTCTGATCTTAGTCCTGGAAATTTTGTTGAATGTATTTACGATGCACATTGGTGGATTGGACATTTTGTGAAATTTCAGAAGAACAGGAAGATGCTTTCATTGGTTTTATGCATCCTCATGGTATGGCTCAGTCATTTTACTGGCCTAGCACCAAGGACAATTGTTGGGTTCCTGAGCAGCATGTTATTGCAGTCATTCCAAATCCAATCAGTTCTGCAACAGGTCAATATTACAATTTACCGTCAATTGTTTCAGACATTAATTCCAAATTTGAAGCTATTTTAAATATGTAATTTGGAATCAAGTTGATTATAGTTTCATACAACTGAATTTTTTCTATCACAAATTTTTTTTTTTGTAGATAAGAAACAATATGTTAACATAAAAATATTTGTTTTTAGTTTTTTGTTGCAGAAAATGTGTTGTAAAAGCTGTATTTTTAAACTAGATTTTGCATCTATAACCAGGACCGCATTTGTGACGTGTTGGATTGATGGTGCTCTTAGGCATATGAATAATCGTCGCCTAAAATTTCGTAATAAAATTTAGAAAAATACATATATAACAAAAAAACAAGCGCCCCTTTTTGGTTGGTGCCCATAGTCAGTTGCCTCAACTTCTCTAGTATTTTAGATTGCCAATAACATGCATTTATCCGCAGTATTTTATAGATAAGATAATCTCTTCAATAAATCTGTTGTAAGTTTTTTTCTTTTCCCTGGCGTAGTACCATTTTCAAGAGATTAAAATAGCTCTTCTAAATCTTGAAGTTAATGGCTATATATTCTAGTTTTTATTGTCATTAAAAGCTCTCTACCATTAGATTCTTTTAATTTTCTTAACATAAAATCAATTGCTAATTGGGATGTTGCAAGATTAGAAGCGTTTCTACTAAAAGCTTCAACATTTAATTTAATAGGCTTTAGCGTATTGTCAACTCATGTTCCATATTAATATTTTCTTAAAGTGCACACTTCCAATACCTTGAAGAGTTTCTTAAATGATGAATGTTTTAAAATACATTAGAAAATAGTATAATTTATATTTTGCCTCTTTCTGGATTAGATTTACCCAACTATTTTGTAATTGACAGTTTTGATCCAACCGTTAATTTTATGAACTTTTTTTACCGTGGGTTGCCCTAGCGATAATATAACTACAGCATAATCTAAGCATGCTATTATGCATCACATACAGATGACTAGAGAGCTCATGGATTCAAAAAACACCCTGATGCGTCTGAAACAAGTCCAGGCATTCAAATCACGAGACTCGCCGAGTCTTAGACCGGGTATTCAGCCACAGACTCGCCGTGTCCGAAAAAAACCGGATACCCAGACCCGAAAATCCCTAGAAATAACTCAAGCAAATGTTAAAAAATATTTTTTGAACATTAAAATACTTTGATTTTTGGCACAATAAGTTTTGATTTTGATGCAGTATGATAAATCTTTATGTTTAGGACGAAATTGTAAAATTCAAAAAATTTATATAATGACCAAGTTTTTTTCGTTCATAAGAAAAATCTCTCCAAGACAGTTTTTATTGTTTCTAAAATTTTGAAATAAGGTCTTTCCAATAATACAATTAAAAAAACAAAAAAAATTTGCCCACATCATGTTTTAGGGGTTCAAATACACACGTTATTTTAGGGTTTTTCACTTTTTTTGCCATATTGCATTCAGAATAACTCAGCAGAGAAATTTTTAAAATAGCAAATTTTTAATCCATATCATTATGACAGTATGTAGAACCTTTTGACAAAATAGCAATATTCAAAAACTTTTAGTTTTAGAGATATGACCCTACAAATAAATAAAAAATATTTATAGTGTTGCGTTTGTGACAATATTTGGCGAACCATAGACTAAAATATAGACATAATATGAAACTTGTAATAAATTATTTGTGATCTGCACCTTCGGTTTACTAAGAAACCACGTTTTTAAGATATATTACCCTTTCATTGCAAAAACATAGGACCCCAAATATACGAATTTTAGCTACTGACAGATATTGAAGTTTGGGTAAGCTTTACAAAAAGTACCACAAATTCCGAAATAATAATTATTTTGATCTGAAATTTTGGCAATGTTCATGAAACATGTTTAACAACATACTGTCAAAATTTTATTAAAATCGGAGATGGTAGTGCGGGGACCTCTGGACCACTTGGCGTGGAATGACCCATAAAATTAGACCTGAATACCAGAGCTATCGAGGGAGAAAATGTGAATGTTTTATTTGTGAAAATGGGCGCAAATCAAAAATGGAAAAATTATTGACCCCTATGGTTGAATGTGTGTCGGGAAAACTTGTTTATCAAGGTGCTGAAGAAGTTTCAAATAAACCTGCAGAAAGACTAATTTATTAAGATTGGTATGCCTAAATGGGACAAGGAATTCCACACCCCTGTACAAAATTCGAAAGACAAAAGACTTTGGCTGCCATTGTAAAATCAACATCCCCAACAACGCAAGGAAAAGTTCTGTCCACTCCTATCAAAGATTTAAGCAGGTAACACTTTATCATTGAAAACTTTTGGTCCAAAGCAACTGTGATTTTCTGAAAGACTGAGGTTAAGAAACCTTTCTTTTCTTTAGATAAATTGAACCAACTTCAATTAAAACTACAAAACCAGGCAAGTTTTTGATTCTCAAAAATACTTTTAAAAATAACTTTGTTATGAGTTTAAAGCCAATTTTTGTAATAATTTCATTATGATTTCTAAGTAATTGCAACATGATTAAAGTTGCACAATTTCGGAGAAGTGAGGCAGGACGGAAAAGTGTGGAATCTGGTTTCAATATCAAACTGATTGAGAACAACAAAATTATTGGAAAATTATTCAGTTATGATAAACTCCTATTGCAATTAGAACTAAATACAAGCAAAAAGGTAAGTAAACTATTACCAAAAAAAGTATTTGTTGATAACTAGATTGCAATCTTTATCATTCATTTTGATTTTTTATGGATGTATAGTTGGTAGAAAAAGATACTCCTATTGTGTATTGCAACGACATTGAAGAGTTTGTAGTAATGGTACTTTATCACAGAAGTCAAGGAACAAACGATGTTGACATCAATAAGGTGTAGATGGAGGGCAGGGATTCCTTAAAGTTATTCTGTCAATAACCCTAAAAACAGAGTTAAAAAATAATCAAATTTTAGAGAAACTGAGAAAGTGTGACGGATAGGCGAGCAAAGATTTGAAAGATTCAACTGTCCACAAAACTATTATATTGGTCATTTTGCCTTCATTGAACGAGAAGTACCATAATTTGCGGTTAATTTTGGATAAGTTGAGCATTTCATCCTTAGATTACGCAGTATCTAAAGATCTAAAGGTTTTGCTTCAAATGGTTGAATAACAAACTACAACATCAAAGCACCCTTTTCCGTATTGCATGATGTCATCTCTTGAGTTTCAAAAAGCTGATCAGTATACTCTAGAATCTTTGTGTCGATTGTACGACCAACGGATGGCTGATAGTGCAAATTTAAAAATGCAAAAAAGTACATAAACAATATTTGTCTAAGATAAACATCTGCAGAGTGTCCTACCAAGGGTAGTATCGTTTGCAATGCTAACAAAAAATTACTTAAAAACATAAACAGCTTTGAACTACTACCTCAGGAGTCTAGTCTTGGAGTTTCCGCTGCCAAATACATTAAAGTACTTAGAGATTTTGAAGAAATAGTCCATGGTTGTTTTGGAAAATCATTAAGCTCCACATATGTTAAAGATTTAGAGAAGTTCTCTACGATCTATAGAAATCTAAGGGCTACAATTCCTTTGAAGGTTCACATAGTTGAGCAACATATTATCGAATTCATCGACATGAAAGGTGGAGTCTTCAGTAAAATAAATAACGTATAAATTTAATAAAAAGTAATTTATACTATTAGTAATTAAATACTCCATTTCAACAGTTGAATCTTAAAATTTTCATAAATTACGACGAACATTTATTAAATAAACTTGCATTTCTTTTGTACTTCTTACATTCTATGGGCTTAAGTTACTAGACCGAACAATCTCTCAATTTCATTCATCAGGATTTCAATCAGTTTTTCCAAATGAGAAAAGTTAGAGAGCACAGCATAAACTTTATAGAGGCGCTAAAAAATGCGGTTGTTGCTTACAACTACAAGCACTTTTAAAGTGATTTTCTATTTACAAGAATATGGTTTGTAAAAAGTAAAATATTAAACCTCCTATGAACAAACGTTTAGTATGATTTTGAAATGTAAAATATTAGTCATAATCTAACCATAAAGACCAGAAATTTGTTTTTTACGTTAATAAGTGATTGAAGCAAACCTTACTCGACTCCTAATAGCCCTCCCCTAGGGTATGGTTCCTAAAAACCCTTTTCAATTTTTTGCTTTTTTTTTACTAAACTAGATCGAAATTCATTGACAGATTTCAAATTACATCAAAAAAATCTTTTTCGTTTAAAAATAAAGACCATTTAAAGTTATTTCAGGGGGTAATTGGAGGTAATTTTAAGCTTTGCATGGTTATAAATCTTTAATGAAAAGAGATTTTTTGATGAAACTTGAAATCTGTCGATGAACTTTGATCTAGTTTATAATAGAACAAAACAAAATTTTAAGATTAAAGGAGACGTAGTTCTCGGAAGAGCTCAATAAGGGGTTGGGGCGGGATTGGTTTAGCTCCAATTACCCTAGTTTTTTGCAAGTCATCCTCATTCGACACCAGTATTAACATGCTAGAAATTTGGGTATGCCCCATGTCTCTTAGCTACCTATCTTGAACAACAAAATTCCTTGGTACTCCCCAAAAATATGTGATATCTCCTCAGGGTCCCACTAAAAAAAGTTGTCTTTTACATTTTTTGAATGAGGAAATGTTTTCTGATGATAATCAAAAAAAAAATTTCTGGGGATGTGTTGTAAGGTTTTTGATCATGTTCCTATGCACCGTTAAGGGTTTCGATTCCCATCTCTAATAAGAACTATTTTTACGGCATTACTGATTAGTAAAAATCTTTAATGCTGACGAAGCAAAACACTTCTGCATCTAAAAAAAAAATTAAGTATCAGAATATGTAAATAATTTTAAATTTACCCCAAGTGCTTGTTTATGCAATCTCGTTTGATTGAGAAGTTGTTATAAATTTTATATATATATATATATATATATATATATATATATATATATATATATATATATATATATATATATATATATATATATATATATATTATAGTAGATTTTAGTTGGTTGAGTTGAAGTAGTGTATTGTGTAAGCTTCATGATAAAAATCATCTTTTTCACTTAAAAAGCTCTTTTTTTACTTTAAACTTTGATACAACTAAAAAATATTTTCATTTATATATACAACATTGCAACTAAGTAGGCATTTAAATTTACTTTTAGTTGATGTAATACTAAAAGTTTTAAATATTTTGAAGAATTTTCATTTTATTTAGTTTTAAATTGATTAAAATGTACAGTTTTGATGGTCAACATAAAACTGGTTTAAAAGTTTCACTTGGCGGAGCGTCTAAAAAGGTATTTTTAACTAAATGCATTCACAGATGCATGTATGTATGTATGTATGTATGTATGTATGTATGTATGTATGTATGTATGTATGTATGTATGTATGTATGTATGTATGTATGTATGTATGTATACAAATATAAATATGTGTATACAGAAATGTAAATGTGTATTTATATATATGCATAAAATTATGTATATATAGATATTTGCCGTTACAAAATCTTATTACTTTTTTTTTTTTTTGTCATTTAAGTTATATAACACCTCTTGGTTAGCTATTGTCAACATTTGATTTGTCTAGTGTCTTTACTTTTATGAGACCATATATGTATTTCTTAGGTTGATAAAAAGTCTCTTCTACAGTCTGCCAAAGATGAAAGAACTAAGAGAGAGGTATTGATTACAGATTTTTATTAAAATACATAATCAATTGTTTTAAGTTTTGTTTTATTTTCAAGACTTATATTTGGAAGAAACAAACTAGAAAGAGGAAACAATTTCAAAATTTTTTGAACTTTTTTATAAATATTTTAATGGTATTTTCAAACACATTTTTAAATATGTGAATTATACTTTGCAATAATTAGATTTAAAAGCCGTATCAGTATTTACAATTATCAATAAGTTTTTTTGTACTGTATTTTGTTCTGAATTTAAATATTTCATAATTTGTTTTAGTTCAAATGAAAAAATAAAATTCTCTAAAAAATATGAATTGGGAGACTTTGTTTGAATCCACCTCAACTAATATAACTTCATTTAATGATTGTTACAAAACTGATATACAATTTTTGTTTAAAAAACTGTAATAGTTCTGAGGAATATACTTTAAACCTACTATCTTATGCAAGTTTCTGATGAAATGTTTCAAAGAAATGTCAAGTTTCTACAAACTTTTATAAATATTTTGTTAAAGATTTAAGATGGTAGACTGAAAATAGTATTACCTAAAACTTTTAAAAATCTTTCAACTTCTTTATGATTGATATTCTAAAATTGTAATAAAATAGTTTTACTGCTATAACTCTGCTAATTACATAATTAGAGAAATTGTAAATTTCATATAATTATGCAAAGAGTAAATTATGCAGTTATGCAAAATTACATTGAAAATTTTTCCTTTTTTAAATTCAAGAAAATTTCCTGAATGATGATTTTGTCATAATAGTTAATAGATGAACTTGTATTTTTTTTGAAACAAGAAAAAAAATCATTTCTTTTTCAATTTATGGGGTGTTTACTATGTAGATCAAATTCCTATTTTTATGATTCTAGCTGTTAAGACGACAAAATATCGCTGCCTTGAAAATTCAGTCATGGTACCGCGGAATTACTGTCAGAAGAGTTATTGTAAGTCTTAAAAAGTTGTGCTATTTTGTACTTGTTTTTTAAAAGATGATTTTCTTTAGAACGTAATTTTTAGAACAAGGTACCTATTATTAAAATTAAATTTTTAATTATTTTTTTTAATGCCCAGCTATCAAAGCAATTAGTTATTATAGTAATAACTATATACTACTAAAGCTTAGAAAGTGTATATTATTAGTTTTACATATGAATAGTAGTGGTATATTTTCAACCTGCATAAACCATAAATGATTTGAATATATGGTGAATGGTGAGCCTAAATTTTCCTTATTGCAATCCAAAAAAAATTTTTTTTTTTTTTTTTTTGTATGTGTTTTAAAATTATTTTCATAAAACTTCCAGAATTTTTGCTATAAATAGTGCTGTATAATCCTTTTTTCTTATGTAACTATTTCAAGATTTGTTAGACACCAATTTATATTCTTTAGTTCCAAAAGTACTTGTCCTAATAAACTTAGTAAATGTGAAAAATACTTTTTTAATTTTGGAATGCGCAAAATTGTTTTGTGCTAAAGATCAATAACAAATCAGGTTTTGCACATTTTCAGAGGCAGGAAATATTATAATCTTTTTTATTTGACGAAAATTTCAAATGTTTGCTGAATATTTGAAGTATAGTAAATCCCTTATTTAGTTGCATAAAATTCCTGCATGTGGAAAGTAATATAAGATTTTAAAAATCATTTTTGTCTCTATATAAATTTTTTAAAAGAGACCTTGTAAGGTGTGTAATCTTATTTTTTATAGTTTTCTCTTTTTTCTTCAGAGTACTACACAGCGCAATATATTTGATTCATTGATAAAAAATGAAGGGGGTTCAGATTCTTTGAGTTTGCTTATTGAAAAGTTATGCTACTTCTATAAGGCTTGTAATGATTACCAAAGACTTGTAAGTTTTCATAAAAACCTTTAACATATGTAACTCTGCAAATGAAATTTAACATTTGAAATTCTTAGTTTTGAAATAATGATTTTTTTTAAAAACTTTTTTATTAAAGTAATTATGCAAAATAATGTTGTAACTGGTAAAATAGGTATACAGAATAAAGCATTTAACTTTCTTTTGCTTTTCTTTCATTGAAAAGGTCATGATGAATGAAATGTATCTAATATTTTGTTAATCACATTGCAATTATTTTCATAAAGTTATTCCATTTATAATTACATTTTTTATTTTACTTTGAGCCCTGCTATTGAAAACATTATAAAGTAAAAAATGTATTTTAAAGTAATAAAAAAGCATTTTTTCTTTTTTTTCAATTAATTTTGCAAAATGAAAAATCTGATTTAACTTGGTACTAATAAAAGTACCTAATAATTATAGTTCCACTAAGGTTCTGTTTTTACATTGGTTAGCTTCTTTAACAGAGATAAACCATGTTTTTTCATTTTTTAGATTATTGTTAGTCAGTCTGTACTAAAGCTTCATTCATCTAAACAGCTTCAAAAACTATTATTGAAAGACGAAGCAGGTTGGCTCCTGAAACTAAAAAAACTTCTTTTTATCTGCTGCAGGTAATTTTTGTTTTAATGTAATTGTGTTGTCATCTTATATAATACTTTTGGTTACATTAACTAACATAAATAGACTTGTGTCTGAAAATTTGTCTAAAAGATTTTGCTTTAAATTTTTTCAGATCTCTTGAAATGCCAAATATTAATTTAGCAATACCACTACGAATGCTAGAGGTTTTCACAGAAAGTATGCCATATATCTGCTTTGGTCAGCAGAAAGCTGAAAATACGTCAACTTCTATTATCTTGTTTCTTGTGCAAAAAGGTCTGTTGCATATTTAGTATTTCAAGAAATATTTTTAAACATTTTTGTTTTGATGTGCTTGCAGTTGAATATTTCTGAGATATGCGAAGTGCATTCGTTGAAAAAGCAGAGGTCATAGATTTATGGCTTTAAACTTCTTATTTTACTATAGCTTTATTTAGTTTATTATTTTATTGTGGAAAAAAAAAAGTATATTGCCTTAATACTTTATTACTGATATTTCTTGATTTTGTTTTTTAATTTTTCTCTCATGATTTCTACTAATTTAATCCTAATTCTGCTATAAAATATTATAATAAGTAAATAAAAAGCCTAAATTATGAATTCCAAATAAGAGGAGTGTTATAATATAATTTTTATTTTTCATTTAGTATTTATTTTTTAGAATTTTTAGAATATAAAAAAAAAATTATTTTAAAGCTTTGTCTCCTCCCACTTGTGCATGCATTTTAATAATTTTTCACTATAATTTTTCACTATAATTGTTTATCTAAATGATATATTTAGGTTACTTTAGGTATCTTTGCAAACTGATAAATGCCAGAGTTCCTTCAAGTCTAGAACCTTGCATCCATCCTCCAACTCCATTTTCTGGTGCTGCACGTGATCTTGTTTTGAAAGCTGTTAAACTGAGCTCAATACATAGTGATGATACTGTAACTGAATCCAAATTTATGTAAGTTGAAATAAAATGGTAATATACAGTTAAATATAATGCTAGCATGGGTGAATCTAGGGTATTTCTGATATGTCTGTTATGTACAATTACTAAAAATTAATGCACTGTTAATTATTTAAAACAATTCAATTGGCTCTAATAAAACTTTTGAAAAAAAGTTTATTAGCCTAGTTTTTTCTCGACTCTTATAAACCCTTAGTTTGATGTGTGGGGTCTAATGGACCTCTGAACACTTTAAAATCACTATAAAACCTAATTTGACACTAAACAGTTTAAATTCAATACTGATTAAGAGGGTTTTTTTAAAATAAATTCGTAGTGTTTGGGATCCACAGGATCCCCACACAAGTAATTAGTGGTTAAGAGGAAATTGATTTTTAAAACCAGAGGTTAAAACAATTTTTGATAAATAACACTTAATAATATGCGTTAATGGACATCCCCCAATTTTATTGATTTTATTGATAAATTATATTTTTTAACTTTTATTTTAACAACGAAGAAATTGTATTAAAGCATGCTGAAAACAAGTCAAAGTAAAGAAATTAGGAGAAGTTAAGTTGTAGTAGTGTTAAAATATTTTATTGTAGTATTTATTGTATTCTGTAGCATGTATATAGTACCAACAGGAATTATGTACAAAAAGAAGTTTTTCAACAACAATTAAATGTATATATTGTGATGACTTTACTATTTATGTATTATATATTTATCTAATTACTAACACGTTTTACATATTATAGTTTATCAGAAAATGTTTTTTCTATAAAAAGTAGTTTTTAGAAAAAAATAAAAATTTTAAAACAAGCAAGATGTTGATTGTTTAATTTTGTATTTTTATTTACAGAATGTTATATTCTGCACTCATTGAGGATTTATTGTCACCAGCTATGACTCCTCAGATTTGTTACTTCTTGGTTCCATCAATGAGTACATCCTTTCAAATCAATCATTTATTTCTTAAAGCCATAGCTAATACAAGATCTTCCCATAGTATTTGGACTCTGTATGCATATCTAACCTTTTGTGAGCATCAGCTAGGTAATGTTTGAGCTAATAACTTATATTAAAAATAATGTGTTTTTATTTTTTCACTGTATAGTTTTCTATTTGTCATTTCATATATTTTAACATCTGTAGCATAACTGTCTGCTTCTTGTTACAATAACATAAAAATATTAATTTTCCACATCTTAAATTTGAAAAAGATTTTAATAATATAATGAAAACTAGTTTTTCTTAGTAAACACTTTGGGATTTATTTCTGAGAAATAATGCTGGATGTCATGCATAACAGCAAACTTTTTAATATGTGGAAATCTATTTCTTTTAAATTTTGTTAATGTACTATTTTTGTCATTTTGTAGATAAGTTAAATGTTAAAGATGTCTCTTGTTTTCTTGGATCACTTAAGTTGATGATCAAGTACATATGCCATAAAAAAGGTATATTGTGTAATGCTAAAAATTAACTTTCTTTGAAAATTTTTCTATTAGGCTTTTTCATTTTCAAATGGATAAAAGTTTAAACATTCCTTAGGCATTTTTTTTATCTTTTTTTTTATTCTTTTTATCAAGTTTTTCAAAAATGCTTTATTGTGCAGAAGTATATTTCAAAGATGAGTGTCATAGTGATTCTAGCGATGATAACGAAGATATGGAAACAGAAACAACATCATTTGTATGTCTGTTTAATTTTCCTTTAAAGATACTTTCAGTTGTTTTCCTGAAAAAAGTTATCAGAATCGAAATGTGTTGAACACAAAATCATCAAATGGTTTGTATTTTATTTAGATCTCTTCTGAACCAAATTGCTTAAATTATGTACTTGATCGATGCATTGAAATCATAAATGAGAAGCATGTTGTATCACCACTGTTACATGCACTTGAAGACAGGTTTCAATTTTTATTATTATTTATAATTTTTGTCACTTCATTTTTTAATATTTATTTCTAATGTTCATTGTTAAAAATACTATGTTCAAATTATTTACAAAAGTTATTAAAAATTAAATCGCTAGCAAGTATATTTATAATACATAGCTTTTGTAAATATATTTGTAGTAAATTAGTTTAAAAATATCAGTTAAAGTGTTTGCATCAAATATGTGATTGTAAACATTTTCTTATCTAGAATTATTATTTTAGATATGTTGCTGGGAATGTAGTTGATGATTTATGTTATATTGCATTTCATATGTTGTTCAAACTGCGTATATCTGTCCATAAGTCAAGAGTTTTAAATAATCTTGCATTTTGCAAACAATTTTTGCGACTCTGCTGGAAACAGTTGCTACGGCCAGTATCCTCTGTTAGTAGGTATAAACCTCTGAAAAGGGTTCATATAAGTTATAACATTAGGGAAAATCTTTTTACCGAAACCAAAAAATTTATACTTATTTTTCATAGGAATATTGATTAAGAAATACTGAAACAATCTTTTTTAGGTTTGTTTTTTCATAGTGTTGTTTTCTTGAATTTGTAGAAAGCAAATACAGCTGGTTTTTCATTTGTCACTAAATAGTAATATAGCTCATGTTAAAGAGTCTATGCAGCTGTTAACTGTCTTCAGTGCATTGTTTAAATATGCACTTTTTTCAATATATGATTTTGATTTCTACTCTACAAGTACAGGTAAGTTTCTGTTTTGTACATAATTGTTTACCATATTTCAAATAAAATTTTAAAAAATGCAGTGTTTTTAATGAACACTAGATTGTTTAATGTTGCTTTATTTTTTAGATGGTGTACTGTCTTTAATGCCTTTCACTTTGGCAGAAATGGTGGAAATGTCTACTATTGTTAGAGACTCCATTTTAGGGTTAATTATGCTGATGTATCCTGAAAGTAAGACAGTGGACAAAAAGTTTTTCTCCAAGTGCGTATTTAGTTGCCAGGTAACAGTTTTTATTTTTATTTTTCAGGGTTATAAAAAGTTAGGTTTTAATTTAAGGTCACCAAAAACTACCTACTAAATCAAACTTAATGTTTATAGGTCATAGCTGTAACTATGATTTTAATGCTGTTAAATTGATGAGTAAAGTAAATTTAATTTTAAACAGATGGCAACAGCTTTTGTAAAACAGTTGTATGCTCGTGACTGCCGTCATCGATTCTGTCCTGAAAACCATTGGCTTTCTGATCGTGCTGCAATAAGTCAAGAAAATCTAAATGTCAGTACTTTTTTGGAAGAGCAAGAGACAGAAGAAAAAAAAATATTGAAACCTGGAATGTCCTTACTTAACTTAAGGAATTTGGCAGTGCTTAAGTATATACCCTTTGCAGTTCCATTCTTGCAACGTGTTAGGGTAAGTTTTGAGTATTTATCTTTATTTAATCCCAATCAATTAAAAACAACAAATCCTTCAAGAGTTGAATTTATTGATTATTTTTTGTTGATGAAAATGTTTTCGCTGATGAAGATGTTCATGTTAATGAAGTTGTCTTTGTGACTAGGTTTAATCACACTGTATAGAGAATAAATATTTACCTAAAAATATTGCAGGTCGTGGTGCCAATGAAAATGCTAGATAAAATAATTGAATTAAAAAAAAAAAATTTGACTTTATACTTTCAAGTTTGCATCAAGAAGTAATCTTTACCATCTTGAGATTTAGCATTAATTTAAATCTGATCTTATATATTATGTAGATTAATAGCATTGTAGCTATATAAGCTATTGTGTCATGCTTAATTAAAGAAATTTTCTTCAATTAAGCATGTGCAATAAAAAAATTCTCCAGTTCTTTTAAAAATAATATTTTATTTTTTAAACAGATCTTTCAGCGGATTCTATCTGAAGATAAGAAGGAGAGTCAAAATATATACCAGAATGTTCTACCGTCCCACAGTATAAACATAACTATAAACCGTAAATATTTGTATCAAGATGCATATGACCAGCTATCTCAGGATCGAGCAGACAACATCAAAAAAGTAATACGAATTCATATGATCAATGCACAAGGATTGGATGAGGCAGGTATTGATGGTGGGGGTGTCTTTCGGTGAGTCTAGTTATATTATCTAAAAAGTTTACTCTATTTATAAGTTTATAAGTTTCTATTTATATATTTAAAAGTTTACAATATTTATAGCAATAAATATTTGTTTCAATCTTTATTAGTAAAAACATTTGAAAAAATTTTTATTATCATATTTAACAAGTATGATAAATTTTATTATATTAAGTTTAACAATTATAGTCATAATGGACACATCAATTTGAACAACTACAAGACTCATAAAAATTGTTCAGAAAATTATTTTTTAACTTTTTAATCAATTTCTCTGATAATCTTTTGATAAGTGTAACAAAAAAGGCTTTGATACAATTTTCAGTCTTAAATGTGTATCATTTTTATAAACTATTTTTAAATCAGATTTTAACAATGTTTTCAAGTAAAAAAAAAATTTTTTAATATTTTTTTATTGTTTTGATTTTCTTATATGTTTTTATTTAATTGAACGATGATGTCATGATTTAACTTTGGATTGCTTAATGTTAGGGCATTTTAAAATAATGACATTGCATTGTGTTACAGTTCAAAAACAGCTGTATAGTGCTGTAATTTTTCCTACCTCTAGCTACTTTATTCCTACAATAATCAGCTCAATTTTTTGCAACAGCATTGCAGTTTTTTTTTACTTAGATTTGTATAGAGATAAAAACTAATCTTGAATTGTAGGCAGGTATGAATGTTAAACATGAAATAAGAAATATTCCGTTAAATTAAAATTTAAAAAAAAAAAATTTTCAATCATTAGTTGCTTAATGTTTACCAATTTATTGACTGTTCAATTTCCATTTTGCATTTTTAAAGTGTTGTTTGAATATTTTGAGAAATTTATCATAAATATAAAAAGTTAAAACTCAATCAGGTGCGTTGACTCTCAAACTTAAAGAAATTCAAAAAGTGGAGTTAACTGATTCGACTTATGAATGGTTCAAATTGTTAAATTTTGTTACAGTTACTGTTTTTGAAATTGCAACAGCATAAAATTTAGTAATTTAGTAATAGACCAATTTAGTAATATTATTCTCAAGGATTAGTATAGAAGTGCCTATGTCAAAAATATGAATTGTTTAGGAGACAGGATTTTTTTTGTTTGCATTATAATCATTTGATTACAGAAACTATTTGTTAGAGTGGCTGACTTACACTAGCATGCAAAAGTTTTTGGTTAAAGGTATTAATATTAGTAAAAGACATTATACTATAAGGAATAAGTTTGATACTCAACACTGGCTTACACATTATTTAAACAAACTGCTAATTAATTGTGATTTATTCTGTTAAAGAATAACATAAATAAAAGACTTTGACTCAATTTTGCGTTCATCAACATGACCTTCTTGAGCATAAATGGCAGTTTTACATAAATTTGGCATTCAACTTTTTGCCAACTTTTTGATTGTTTCACAGTTACAATTTCTCCAGGTGTCTTCTAAATACTTTCAGAGCCACCCTGCAAACTTCTATCTAGCTCGTCTTACAATTTTATCTTACAATTAGATTAAGATCAGGTGACTATAGAGGCCATATCATGAGTTTTTTGGGCCTGTATGGTTTTTAAATAATTCACACACAATAGACCTGCACTATGCAATTGACTATTTGCCATATACCTTAATGTTGGAGTTTGTCTTGTTTGATTTAACTTTTTTTTTTATTGTTATTGCTGGAAGTTTTCTATTTCTTTTGCTTCTGACTATAATATGTTTGTCATCACTTTCTAAAGTACATTTTGACCTGCCACAACAATTCCTTGTGTTTTTCTTTCTGTACTTTTAAAGCGTGTCAAAGTGTGCATAACTCTTAATGCGTAATTTCCAAATTTTCATTCTTTTTGAGTAAAACCTTTCATGAGAATAACCATCAAATAGAATTTTAATTTTAGTAAATAGTTCAATGAAATGTTCACACTGTTTTTCATTTTTCATGTAAAATATGTAACATTGCAGTAATGAAATTGAATCAATTTTGAATTGTGTATAAAATTAATAAAATAAATAAAAAGTTATTTAAAAAATCATTCTATTAAATGAAATTATCAATATTAACCAATAAATGGACTAGGGTACTTACCAAAATGTATATCTTACCAAAACTTAATAAAAAGTTAAAAAACGGAAACATTCCATGGATCAATAGTGTTTCAATTTGCAGTTAGTACAACACTATTTTTTTTTTTTTTCAAATAAAAAAATATGAAAACAAATGGATAAAATTAATGATGCAACTATAAATACTTAAACACACAAAAATTATTTAAAAGTGTAATTAAAATATGGACAATATCTGCAATAGGTATTGCACTACTGTAAAATTCACTTGCAAGTTATTTAGAATTTTTAATAATTGTTTATATTTTGGGTATACATTTGAATTTCTAAGAAGCATTGATTCGAAATAGTGAACTATTAAATTAATGCTTTTACGAATGTAAAAAAAGAATTTGTATCATTTATTATACAGTCTTCAGTTGTCTTAAGTCAGTTGTTGTATTAAGACGACAATTGGGTGAAAAATGGAAGAATTTAATCGTTAGCAATGAATACTGCTCTTATTTATGGGCTCATAATGGCAGAATAAATGTACAATGAACAGTGTCAGAAAGAGATGAAGACACCTTTTGTTTTAAAGCAACATATTGCACCTTCTATTGTGATCATGGTATGGGGTGTTATTGCATATAATTCTAGGTCACCCTTAGTGTTTCTTCCAGGTACGATAACTGCCACCAGTTATATTGAAAATGTTTTGGAACTTGTAGAACTCTCCTTTGTACAAGGTGTTATAAATGGGATATTTCAACAGGACGATGCCAGATCTCACGTGGTAAAGTGAACACTAAGGTTTTTAGACGAAAGTAATTTATATGTTATACCTAGGCCAGCACACTCCAGATTTATAACCAATTAAGAACTTTGGGATTTGATTGGACGCTGCTTATTGAGAAATGCTAATTCAGCAAGTACAAGGAATGAGTTATGGAACCAAATAAATTCTATTTGGCAAGAAATACAACAAAAAATAGTTTCCAATTAAATTTCGTCCATATATATTCGCCGGACTGAATGTATAAAAAAAAAAGATTGGGTACACTCATTATTGAATTACATGTGATCATTTGTAATAAAAAATGTTTTTTTCTTATGAGCTGTTTTTAGCATATTACATGTTTTTAAATAATTATTACAAATTTCGAACAAAATCATCTTTTCAGCTGTTTTTTTTTTTGTTGGTGCGTTTTCATCTAAAGACAGTATATTTAGATGCATTCCGAATGCAAAATCGATAATATCGAATTAAGCAAAAACTTTTGCTTACTAGCGTATATCACTAAAAGATTGATTACACAGTCTAACGTTAAATCTAATTACTGTGTTATTTGGTGTGCTGATTTTGTGCGATATAGGCACTTCTAGCACTAACCCTTAGAAATAAATTTGTATTATGAATATTGTAATAGAATTATTTTACCAAGTTTATCTCAAGTGTATTATTAGTATTTTTTTTTTAATGATTTTTATAATTATAACTAACTTTTGTTATTTCACAGCGAATTTATGTCACAACTTCTTCGGAGCGGTTTTGATCCGAGTATTGGTTTTTTTAAAACAACATCGCAACAACTTCTTTATCCCAACCCCGATATCGGTCTTATTCATCCAGATTACTTAAAACATTTACATTTTCTCGGAAGGATGCTGGGAAAAGTTATATATGAATCCATGATGGTGGAATTACCCCTAGCTGATTTCTTTTTATGTAAACTTTTGAATAAAGCCGGCTCTGATGTGGACATTCATCATTTAGAATCATTGGATCCTGAACTATACAGGTAATTTTCATTTATACTGGATGTTTTTCAGCTACCATGTTCTAATTTAATTCGGTAAGTCAGCGAGTTTATTTATAATATGGTCAGCAAGCAATTTCGAAAATTACGGCTATTATATGTCCTAAAATGTTAAAACTTGTTTTTATATCAATTTATTGAGGTATTCAGGTTTTTTGCTGAAAACTGAATTGCTAGAATTTAAAGAAAAAAAAGGAGCGGTATTAAATTTTGCCGTGAATTTTTGCTTGACGTTGAGTATTCCATTTCACAGATACTGTGCATTTAAATTGAGCCATTCGTCTATTTTTAGGAATTTATTATATTTGAAAAACTACAGAGAAGATGTTGAAGATCTTTCGTTAAATTTCACTGTTGCAAATAATGAGTACGGCGAAACCAAAGTAACGTTTTTAAAACGTTTAAATTGATTACTTGAGTTGTAAAAAATACAACGCTCAGTCTTTGATCTTTTATATCTTTTTTGTCCGCAGTTAAAAATTATAAAAATAATTCAAAACTTTTTGCTTTTAGGTTCTTGAACTAAAGCCCGGGGGGAAAGATATATCTGTTACTAATTCTAATAAAATTGAATACATTCACCTAATGGCGGATTACAGATTGAACAAGCAAGTCAGTAAACTGAGCTCGATTAGCTCATACTAGTTTCAAATATTTCCGTTTTCTTACTTCTTTATTAATATTTTCTACCCATGACATTCAGTTTATTTTAAGTTTTTTCACTCTCATATTAATACAGAGTTTAACAAGAGTAAAAAACTAAATTTCATTCTTTAAGCCAACCTATTTTTATCTATTTTTAATTTTAATAAAGATCCGGACACATTGCAACGCTTTTCGTTCTGGGCTAGCAGATGTTATAAACATAGAATGGTTGCAGATGTTTGATCAAAGAGAGTTACAGGTGCAAAAGGTTTTGGTTCGTATTTATTGCCCAATGCATACGTACCATGCATACACTCATGCATCCTTACATACATAATCATATATAATATCTGAGTATTTTTTCAGATTCTTATTTCGGGTGCGCAAGTACCAATCGACATAGAAGATTTAAGACGAAATACAAGTTATTCTGGTTCTTTTACCCCTGAAGATCCTTATATAGAAGAATTCTGGAAGATCTTGGAAGAACTTACTGACCATCAAAAAAGACTTTTTTTAAAATTTGTCACAAGCTGCTCCAGACCTCCTCTGCTCGGCTTTACGGTATGGTTGTCTTTATTCATGTGAATAAGTGAATCAATTTACATTGATTTACCTTGAGACGTTTGATCATTTCAGTGAACTTTTCTGCGACTAAGGCACAAAATTGATCAAAACATGTTAACAGTCTGATTAAGTTGATTTTTAGGATAAGTTCATTGTAAAATGATCATTCAAGTCTTAAAAACAAAATTTAAGTTTTTAATTTTTTTTTTTTTTTTTTTTTTTTTTTAGTTAAAATATTGCTTAAATATTGCTAAAAATATTCTTTGAAATTTTTTTTTTGGTCATCTTTTAGGAGTTATATCCTCGTTTCTGTGTGCACGGAGGCGGAGAAGAGGACCGTTTACCGACCGCAAGTACTTGCATGAACTTTTTAAAGCTTCCGATTTATAAGAACAGCGAAATCCTGAAAACAAGACTCATCTATGCTATCGAAGCTGAAGCGGGGTTTGAGTTGAGCTAGCAATTTTTTATATTTTTTTAGATTGGAAAATAATGTTCTGTGAATAGAATTATCATTTACGTTTTAAAAAATCATTTTTCAGAAGAAATTTGATTTTTTAAAACGTAAATGATAACGTTTAATATTCAATTGGTCAGACCAATCGTCCGATTGGTCTGACCAATTGAATATTAAACGTAATAATATGATTATCCACTGTTAAAAACTCCAATTATTTTTGATTTTTGTATATAACTATTTTATTGTCGCTATGATTTGTCATTTTAAAATCTTTGTTTTAGAGGTATCTAGTTATTTTAATTTGTTTCTTCGTCATAAACTTTGTACGAAGCTACCTTCATCGCCCAAATCAATCAAATATATTCAAAAATGGCAGGCCTGATAAAGCCTGGTTTGAACATATTTATGAACTGATGGTCAAAAGACATTTCCACAACAAAAATTTACAACTTAACAAACTATTAGAGCCGCTTCTTGCACGCAAGAAGTAGTTAATGATCATTTTGAAGTTTTCACTAAAGATTGTTAACTGTCTGGTATTACTTCTCCGATTCTCATATTTGGAATTGTAATGAAACTGGTTTTTGCAGTGATCGAGGCAAAGCAATCGTTAAGTGTGTAAAAAGGATGCAAAACTCACTAGTAACAATAAAAAAAATCCATTATACAGTGAACAATTTACTGTAATGCTGAAGGACACTTTACACCACTACAATATACTGGGTTATTTCCACAAAACAACAAAAACAGCATCAACAAAATCAGCATCAATCAACAGGTACTAGTGTTAAATCCACAAACATCTTCAAGCCCTTTGCCACTAGCACAGCCTTTGCCATTATCTTCTTAACCAATCACAACAGCTTTTGCTTTAACAATTACACCGCCTTTTTAGGTTCGATAAAGCACTACATGGGAGTATAACAAAAGAGATAGAAAATGAGATGAAGAGTTTTTTCTAAGAGAAAATTTAGTCTCTCAAAAAAAAAAAATCAACTTAATATTTTAAATGTTGCTTACCGAATTATTACAGAGTTCGGTATTATTAATGCTTTTAAGAAAAGAGCAGCAAAGAAACTCATATGAGCTAAAAAAGAAGCCGAAAACTGTAAAACCAATGATATATTATATATACTAGATGTCTAATTTCGATCCGAAAAGTGAAGCCGTTGAAGCCATTTCTAATTCGGGCAAAAATATGCATTTTTAACTTTTATTTCGCACGTCGGATATAGCTTTTGCCCTTATTACAAATGGCGAATTCAATTTGTAAACAAAAAAAGTGGCTTCACTTTTCGTCCAATAAAATCCCGCAAGTTAGACATCTAGTATATATAATATATCATTGTGTAAAACTAACCGCAATCTCTCAAAACTATTACAAAACTTTGCTGAAAAAGAAAAAAGCTAAAGATGTAGAACAGCTTATACCACCTATAGGCAAAAGAAGTAAAGTTATTAAATACAGAAAGTGTAGAAAAGAATTCCATTTAAACATGATCTCATGGGAAAATCTAATTTGTAGCACTTAAGCGTCTGCGCATCGTTTCATTTCCGTATCGTTATCATTCCGCTATGATATTGGAAAAAAAAGTGTTATCAGAATGACAAGAGTTCCGGTATATACCGAGATTTAAACTAACTATAAAACCGGTTTAAATTTTTTTAACGATATTTTGTCATAATCATTTCGATGACACTTTTTTTTTCCAATTTCACAGACGCTTAGTGACACTTGGCTCTGCAACGAAACATGTCTTCCGAAGATATTAGTTTTGTATTGGTTTTGAATGATTTTTGAGATTTTTTGTTGAAAAAAATGTAAAATTTTAAAATACTTTTACTTCTTTATCCTATGTAAAAAATACAATTTTAGATTATGTAAAAATTTTGAAGTAACTGAATTTATTTTATATTGATTGCTTTTTTAGTTTTTATATTTTTAAATACAATTCTTCTTTTTTTATTATCTTTCAAAATATTAATGTAGGTTTTTTTTGTTATCATCTATCTTATATAAAAAGAAAAAAAAAAAAAAATAATAATAATAAAAAAAGAAGGATATATAGTACAAAAAATTCTAAAAAACAAGAGTTATTTGATTAGTATTGTTCGTTGATCGGTTTGCGCCGATTTTACTCTAGGTTGCTTTAAATAAAAGATCGTCAAGTGGTATTTAAAAATCGCAGATATATAACAACTGCAATTTAAATGTAAAAAAGGCTCTCTTTCCTTAAAACCGAATAATAATTTCGTCAAACAGATTTTAATGACCTCTAGAGAGAGGGGGAGGTCTTGGCATTTGATACTTTGCCGTTTATTTTTTGTTGAGGAACTTCACTTCATTTCTTCAATTGATAATCAATTTGTGAAACTTTACTTACGGCCTGTTATCACGAAAGTTAGAAAAATTGTCAAACAGATTTTAATGACCTCTAGAGAGAGGGGGAGGTCTTGGCATTTGATACTTTGCCGTTTATTTTTTGTTGAGGAACTTCACTTCATTTCTTCAATTGATAATCAATTTGTGAAACTTTACTTACGGCCTGTTATCACGAAAGTTAGCAAAATTTTCAAGGTATTTATTATATATCTTAAAGAACTCTCTGCAGCAGGATTCGTGCAGAATCAATCTTATATTTCCTTTCAGCAGATTTTTAGCTAAAAAAAAAACAAAAACAACATAAAACTGAATTTTGATTTCTTCCCGTTTTACCGATTAGTTAAGTACTCGGTAAAAGTTTAAACTCGGAAAAGTCACGTGAAAGAAATTTAGAAAACTAAAACTTGTTGTCTTGTAGTGTTGTTCTAGAAAATTGAGTGCTGAGAAAAATGAGGTTAGCGAACCATCGATAAGGACTAAAAAAGATAATTGAAATTTTAATAAACAAACCAATTTCTTGAATCTTAAAAGAAATCTTTCTAAAATCAATTTTTAAAACCAGCTTATTTAAGCTAAACAATAGGCGGAGAAAGAATTTTTTAAAAATTTTTATAAATATCTTGTTCCAAAATATCTTAATTTAGATTTTTTCAAAATCTAAGTTTCGTTAAAACATGGCCGTTTTTTTCCCCTTCTTTAATTGCTGTTATAACTGTTGTCGTTTTTTCTCCACACTTATATGGTATACTCTCTGATCCCAACTATCCTTTTAATATCAAAAGTAAATTAAAAGATGGGATTGCAATGCAGAAGAAAATTAATCTCATGGAAGCAAAATCTATGACATTAATTTTCTTCTGCATTTCAAAGTCCATCTCCCTATTTCTAAACTCTACTCCTAAGACTAAAACCAATGATTGTCTTTTTCTCTTTCTGTTAAAAGAACTTTGTAGTCTGGGCACGAAAATCCATGACATTAATTTTCTTCTGCATTGCAAAGTCCATCTCCCTATTTCTAAACTCTGCTCCTAAGACTAAAACCAATAATTGTCTTTTTCTCTTTCTGTTAAAAGAACTTTGTAGTCTGGGTACGAAAATCTTGTAGTAAGTTTCTAAGCCTTCGACAATGAAGCTTCCAACTTTTACTTTCCGTAAAACCGTAAATTTTTCATTAAAAACAAGTTTACAACTTTTTTACTGTCATTATTCACAGGTGTCCATCTTTTTCAACTCTGGCTGTTTCTTTATAAATGAGAAGGGGAATGGTTAAATTTTGCGTTAGGCCTTCAAATAGCTGAAATGTGTTCATTTGGGTAACATGATCTATAAAAAGATGGGTAAAGAAATATATGAATTTTTAATTGGATATAACCAATATGTTAGTAATATCAGGCTGTGCAGGCAACGATTAAGTAATAAGATTTAGACTGCATCAAAAGGGATTATGACTTACTTTTTGGTTAATTATAAACTAATTTTATACTTCGTTGTAACAATGCTAATTAAAATATATTAAATTTCCGTTTCTATAAAAATAGAAGGCAGATTTCGGAATATGTTAAGTCTTTACGAAGAAAAGGAAATGAATTTCTTTTCCCACCAAATTCAAGCAAAACAAGCTGGATCTTAAGGCGACGATCTTATTTTTGTACACGTGTCTATTTAGGAAATGATTAGCAAAGAACTAATTCAAAATTGTTACACAGGGGTGACAAAAAAGCTTTTCATTTCCTGAGATTAAAAATAAAAAAATGTTTGCGTTATTTTTGTCTCCATAAAAAAAATACAAAATATTTTAAAAACCTATCAAAAAAATAAATACAAAATTCAGAATATTTAAATAGTAAGACTAATAAACAAAATATTCTCATAAAATAATTTGTCAAACTAAGGTCAACAACTGACATCAAATGTAAAAGGACGCATAAAATGTGAAATTAACTATTTAAATTGGACGATAAAGAAATTTAGGTTCGTTGTTGTGAATAATAGAATATAACGAAGCGTTAAATATTTTATAAAATCTTATATAATTCCTTAGTTTTTTATTACAGCAGAAATAAAAATCATTTAAATAGATGCATTCTATGACAGCACAAATAAAATAAGTTAAATAGATAAAATTCTAAAAACTCCAGTTCAGCAATTGGTCTAAACTAAGAGAGTAAATATACAAATGAGGCTAAAATACTTCTGTAGAGAATTAACTCAAACGTGAAATATTTTTTTTAGCAAGAAGAGGGAACAATGTAGCGGACAGAAGATCAGGTTTTCGGATGTCGAAACTGAACCTCATCTTCATCACTATCGTTTAATGTGTCAGCATCACCTGACGCTAAAAGATGATCCGATCGTCGATATTGAGCTAAAAATACAAAAATTTGATTCATTTAAAAAAAACAAAACGTTAAGTGATTAACTGGAAGTTAACCGTTTATACTCGATTTGGCTTCTTTGAGTTACAATGTCTAACTATAGTGTTATGGTTACAAAGCTCAATCGTATATGCTCACTTTCTAATTGCCAGCAACTATATTGCTGAATAGGTTAATATCTGATCCTTTTTCGATTGCTAACGATCAGCGATCACACACGCTCGATTGAGATTTTCACAAAATAGTTATGTTAATAATTGCTCAGTTTATGCCTCATTTCTACTGTCATTGAGGTAGTTAGGCTAACAAATGTATTTTTGAAATTCATTTTTTATATTCCACTTATGTTATTTTGTATGTAATAAACTAGATTTGGCTGTAACTTTTTGATTTTCATATTGTATTTACTACAACCAGTTACATGAGCAGGAATAAAGGACTATCCATATATAAAACATTTTTAATTTTTTAGTTGCGATAAAATTAAACTAGTGGAAAACTTGATTGTTTTTTTAGGGATGTTCAGTTTAAAATTGTTAAAAGAAATATATAAGATTACCATTTGGACCTTGAGTACTACTTCCAGAAGGCGAGTAAAAAATTGTAACAGCAAAAACATAACCAGACCACATTCCAAACATACCAAAATGCAAAGCACCTAATATGATAAATGAAAAAAACTTCTTTTGTATTACAACAAAATATGGCAGCTTCTAAAACAAAATACTAAATGAACTGCAATAAAGTTAAAAATAATTTTGAAAAAAGTGCAGCTTAATCTAAACTGATAAAGTATTTAATTTTACTATAAATACAAGAAAAAACTGACAACAGAGTTGATGATTTAAAATAATTGAGTGAATAGATGTGTCAGACTCAAGAAAAAAACCAGTTTCACTGAAAAATTAAAAAACAAAACAGGGATGTTCAATGAGATTTGATTTTAAGATTAAATTGGTTCAATGAGATTAAATTGGTTCAATGAGATTTCTTAATTGCTCAAAGCAATTAAGAAATCTCATTGAACCAAATAGTAAAAATACTGCCATTCTCCAAACTTTGAAATCATCAAGGAACTGATTTAAAATCGTTATTTGCACATTATTACCACACAGTATGCAAGAATGCCTATCTCAATTATAAACAGTAACAAATAGGATGAAACAAGAGCAAATAATTCAGGGTACCAAACCTGTTTATAATTGCTATCAGTTCTCCAAAAGATATTAAAATAAGCATTCAAAATGAATTTACAAGTTGAAAAGTTTCATTTTGAGCTCACCAAATATTTATGAGTAATTGTTGGTGTTTATCAACATAAATATTTTTGCATTAATATTGCGTGTTTCTAGGTAACAATAATTTCCTCTTTGATAAAAGTTTTAAAACATACTTGAGACTAAGACATAGTCATTAAGAGAGTGCTCCTCAAATTTCCATGCAGTCTCATTTAGTTGATCAACAATAAAGCAGGATACTGTAGAAGCTACCATCAAAAGTGTCACCCACAACAAAACACGAAAGCGATAGATCCGATTCTAAAGCATATAAGAAACTTTTAATTATTATATATATATATATATATATATATATATATATATATATATATATATATATATATATATATATATATATATATATATATATATATATATATATATATATATATATATATATATATATATATATATAATCTAAATTACTTTTTATTCTGTATAAAAAGGAGATGGGAAAGGTTCCACACCTAAATCCCTCACAACTTAGAATATATATACTGAGGATTCCATATTGGATTATAAAACATTTTTGTTCTGATTTTATCTTCTTTAAAAGATATAAGTTAAAACAAAACTAAAGTTAAAAATCTCTAAAACAACTTAAAAGAAAAACTGAATCAGAATTAAAGAACTAAAATTGTTCAAATCTAAAATCAAATTTATGCTGGCTGAACTGAGTTGGAAATACTCTGAAGCTGTCCTGAAAGTTTTACATAGGTCATATACAAATTTACCAGATTCTACATAGGGTGCATACAAACTTGCCACATTTTCATGCAGTATTTGAAATGATACTCTATGAAATAATGCACCATTTTGCTGCATTTTTATATAGTCAATTTTATATAGCCAACTTCAAAGTACCAATTTCATATAGTCAGCACTATGAAATAATTTTGTTGAATGATATCAGAAACATTTTAATATAGAGATTTATTTACCTCATAAAAAAATCGCCTATGCTCCTGCATAGCTGGGAGTGCAGTTTTCATAATATTAATATTTCGATGTACCAGCCATAGTAATCGCATGAAAAATAAGAAGTACAAAACAGATGCAGCACCAGCAAAACCAATAAAAACTCTCTATTAACTAATGAGTTAAAGAATCTTTGAAGAAAAAAAAAATTTTTACATGTTTATACAAAATATATTGTATATGTATATATATTTTAAGTATACTGCACACAAACACACACAGACACACACACACAGATATATATATATATATATATATATATATATATATATATATATATATATATATATATATATATATATATTCGGAGTGTACAAAAGCTTTATCTTTTTGTTTGTTTGTTTTAAATTTATTTAAAAAAATGTTTAAATATATTAGTCAAAATTAAAATAATTTCCATTCCAATGATCAATGACCTTTTGGCATTTGTAGGTAAGTCTTTAATACCATCCCTGTAGAATAATATTGGTTTGGACTCAAAAAAAGATATGAGGAGATTTTCAATTCTTTGTCAGTTTTTTGGCAGATTGCTCTATAAGAGAATATTCAAGTGAAACAAATAGTAATCTGATGGTGCTAAGTCTGGTGAATAAGCAGAATGTGACATGACTTTCCAGCCTAGTTTAAATATTGCATTTTGTGTTTCTTTAACAATGTATGGACAACCTTATCATCTCCCAACCTGATTTTTCACTTTCCATGACCTAGTCCAGTTCTTTTTTTTTAAAGATTAGTTCATTCTAACACCTCAATTGTTGAGAATGTTGAGCATTAACAGTTTGTATAACAGTTTCCCATAAACTCAAAATACAACATACTTTTCATATCACACCAAATGCAGAACATCACTTTATGACAGCAGTTTGTCTCTATTTGGAGTTGTAACTGTTGTTTGACCACAACTTAACCACTGTTTTTTTATTACAAGAATTCTTAAACTCTGCTAAATGAGGAATTCTTAAACTCTGCTAAATGAGGAATTCAATTGTTCAATTGCTGAATCATTTTCCAATTTTTAATTTTTTTCCTAATTCATGCAAAACTCTGAAATGGTTGATTGATGACCTTAAAGCTTTTGAGCTAACTCTATTATTACTTAACATGAATATTCATCAAGCAACTCTAAGAAATCCTCACTTTTTGCTTCTTGTAGTCTTCCAGAGCTTTGGTGGCCTTCTAAATCCATAGCATCCAATGCTAAACCTAGCAAATAATCTTTGATAAGTTCTTACTTCTAGAGCATCAATCCTATAAACAGAATGAACTGAACTGGTAGCTTCAACAACATTTTTTCTTTGACAAAACTCATAAAGCATGAAATGCCTTAAATGAACTTTTTCAACTTCCATTGTTTTAGAGAAAATATTTAAAAATGGTAAATTATCTTCACTTAAAGTTAATAGTCATTAAACGAGAAAAAATTCTTTTCGAATCATATATAAAACATAAAGATTTGTACAATTAATTTGAGATTAAAGTTTGATAACAAAAACTTTTCCATTTTCCCAATATTTACACACACATGTGCACACACACGCGCACACACACATACATACACAAACACACATACATACACACACACAAATATACCAAAAAATACATTTAATACTTAATGACACTGAACAAATAGGCCTACACATTTAACACATTATAAACCAACCAACTTAACACATAAATCAACACATAAACCAACCAACTTAACAGATAGACCAACACATAGACCAACCAACTTAACACATTATAAACCAACACATTTAATGCTTGAGGACACTAAACAAATTGGCTTTTTTTTTTTGAGCCTTAAAAAAATATCATTAACAAATTTGCTTTCAAAATACATATAATAAAATGCAATAGATTTTTTGAATTATAGACCATTTGAAACTACCATTTTAAAAGAAAAAGAGTTGGACAAATGTAAATGGAAGTTGATAGTTTTTTTTTTATTTTTATGAAAAAAGATACAGCAACAGTTTCACCAACATCTTTCTTCCAAATGGTATGAAAAGGATTTACCAATTGAGCACCTCTAAAAAAATCCGATTAAAAAAAAAAATAAATAAAAATATATTCCAGCCAAAACACAGACATCAAAGAAGAAGCAAAAAAATGTTTGCCAGAACCAAGGAAAAGGAAAACCGAACCTTTCCACTATATCAAAAACTAAAAGAGACAAGCATCCAGAGCAAATGCAACCGACTTCAATTTTGTAAGAAAAAATATTATTTCTCTTTTTTTGATCCTAAAGAACAAAAAAAATCATTATTAACGTTCTTAATAACCCAATCAAAATCCAAACTATTCAGTGAATTTTTTATACCATTATATGCTCGCCAGCAAACAATGTCCAGAATATCAAAATGGCAGCATAAAATAAACCTTGACGTAAATCTGATATCAAAAGCATGAATGGCAAGTCAGCAACTAAGGTTAACCAATCAATTGGCACTAAAAATATAAGGCACTAGAAAACAGAAAAACTCAACTCAAAAAATTTTGTTCTAAATAACACATTTTTTTATCAATATAAAAAAATGAAACTTCTTTTTAACATTTATATTTTAAACCAACTTTGAACTATTAGAAATATTTCATAAAATCACAATACTTATATATAATAAATACATACAAAAATATAAAAAATAAAAATAAAACATACATAGAAGGATCATAGTGGATATATTTAATACAACAATTGCTCTAAAAAAATTAACAAAACAATGATATGTAAGTTTATTATGTAAATTTTAAAAAAATATATGTCATCTTGAAATTTAATGTGTCAAATTTTAACTAAATAAATCTAGTTAAAACTGTAAGTTAAACATTTAAATGATTATTAACTTAAACATTATTATATTAAAATTTTGACATATATTAAGAATGTAAACTACATACTTGCATTGAAGGTTTAAAAATACATCAGAAAAACAACTTATCTCACAAACACTTACTTTTCAAGTAAAACTCGTTTGCGATTCTCACGTTGAATTCTGAGATGAAAAAACAAGAAAGCGGCAACAATGAAAGGGAACATGACAGTTTTAGCAACAAATAAAGAAATGGTGTAGCCACCATTTTGATGTATTTCCTGAAAGAAGAAGACAATTACTTAACATAACATCAAATCAAAAGATCAAGGATGAAGTTCTTTTATGTTAAATGAAAATAAAAAATAAATTTTTACTAACAAATAAAATACAAAATTGTCAAGCAGTTTCATTGAACAACTCTTAAAAAAAACAAATTGGGAAAAAAGCAATTTTCTTGTACATACTGTTAAGTGAATTCCATTGAAAAAATTTTCTTGTCCAGCTAAACAGTGCATATTGGTCTGTGTAGCAGGGAAAATAATATTGATAAGATAATGCTTGTGAGCAACACTTCCCAGCTCAAATAGATGCTGATCATCACAAGTATAATAACCATCCAAATGATCTCCATGCTTTGCACCCTGAAATCAAATGAGTGTATTTAACAAAAAGAAAAAATATTAATTTGAATTTTAAAATAAGCTAAGAAATACAGAAACAACTATTAACAAACACTTTAATTCTTTGAACAAAAGAATAAAAAAAAATATCACGCTGTAAGATTATGTAATCTAACAAAAAAAATCTTTTGAAAATGTGTTAAGCAAATATTCATTATTATAAATACAATTATGTAAGTAACACAATATAGCAAAAATTCAAAAAACATAAAAAATTATTACCAATCTCACAAATGTACACTTTAATGGTCGATGCTGATTTTCAACTCTGTAAAGTTCAGTCCATTTTGTTATGTCAGTTCCTTCCGCAGAATCATTATAACCAATTTTGGCAGAAAATTCTAATGTACAATCTAAATTCAAAGTTTTTGTTGATTTTAACTGAAAAATCAAAACCTTTACATCAAAATCAAATCTTTACATCTTAAAAGTTAAGAATAGAAAAAAATAGATCAACTCAACAAATCAAATGCATTCACCATAACCATACACTCAATCAAAAATATTAAAAACAAAATGACAAATGAAAAACCAGTTAAAAATACAACCTATCACTTGTTTTGGGTTATAGGTTGCTAAATCAACATTTGTCGAAAGAAAATTCATTTGCACACTCATTACAACCAACATAAATTGAAAAGCTTTGTGCATAACTCTTTCTCTACCTGGATGAGGAATTTTTGTAGCTAATACTAAATAAAAAAACAAAGATAAGTAGGAAGAATGTTCCATTGGATTACAATCTTTATAATCAAATAATGATACAAAACATTTTTCTTTTATCATACACCAGTTATTTTAGTTTCCTTATTCAATTTCTTTAGTTTATAAAACCTTTAGCAATTTAAAGGCAAAGAAAAAATGTAGCATGGTGTTTTAATTATGCAAAATTAATAAATTTTATGTAAATTGGATTTATCAGCTACTATTGATATAAAAATATGTTTAATTATGATAAATTCAATTATACCTATTATTCACATTCCTATAACACCTGCATATTTTGTTTTCCAGGCATTTTGGAATAATAAAATATATCCAAGCATAAAGTTGTTTTTATGAGACAAGGTCCTTACCAAGATGTTCAGGTGTAATCATTTGATCTCTGTTTTCAGTATGTAGTATATGCACAAAATCTTTTTCACTGTAACCTTGCTTCTCATTTTCATCATCATTGTTTATACGATACCAAACCCAATCTTGTGGATTAGCAAAACTATATTTTTTCCCACCTCGGTTTGTTATAAACAGATTAGCTATATGGATATTAGCTGAAGCAGGATCGGCACCTATGAAATAGCATAGAAATTTGCATACTTTTCTACTTAAGTTGATAAAACACAAGTGAATATGCTTGCATGTGAGTAGAAATACAAAAAAAAGTGTGTGTGTCTGCATGTGTGTGTGTGTGTGTGTGTGTGTGTGTGTGTGTGTGTGTGTGTGTGTGTGTGTGTGTGTGTGTGTGTGTGTGTGTGTGTGTGTGTGTGTGTGTGTGTGTGTGTGTGTGTGTGTGTGTGTAGTGCAATGTAGTGTAAAACAGTAATCATAACAAATTTTATAACAACCAATACCTTTTATTCCGCCAAGTATAAAAAATCCTGAAATCCCGAGAAGTAAAATAACAGAGAACAAAATTAGTTTCTTTTTTGTCAAACTTTCAAGCAGCGTTTGAGACATTTCTTAGATATAATAAGAGAATATATCTTTCTAGTATATATGTATTTCTTCTTTCTAAATAAAAACAGACGAAATTATGATCTTATTTAAAGTTATTCAAGAGGCCATTATTAGCCTTCACGTACTGTTCTAATATAACTAGCACATTAGCAATTGTATGCTTATCTCTCTTTACTGCCATGTAAATATTTTTTAAAGCCTTTAAATTGTTCATTAAAAAAACCAAGTAATGAGTTTGACTCACGTCATCCACATGACAAAGACATCATTTCCTTCCTTTTCAGATTTCTCATACATTTCGCCAAAACACGTGAATATTTGTTTTTAATCTAATATCGGAAAAAGCCGCACCAATAAGATAAAAGACTCGGCTTGTCTGAACTTTTCTTTGAAAAGGATTGATGTTCTAACCAACTTTTAAAAATAGACAATAAAAATAGTCTTAAAGATTTGCACAATTATCGAAATATTGGCATTTTGATTAAAGATCCGATATATTCCTCATGTAAAAAAATGATGAAGTTTGATATTTGCATTTGAACGCTTTTAAAAAAAATTTTGCTTTTAAAACCAAGTTGGTTTTTTAAGCAAAGTGGTTATTTTTCAAGTTTAAAACCCGGATATATAGCGTTTTGACGTCAAGTAGCTGTATCAGACTTACTAAATGAAAAATGTAATTCCCTATAATTCAATTTACAAGTAGAAAGAAATACTTTAATAAACTTTTGCTGCATAAGACTAATATAAAAACGATTTAATGCTTTACTTTATACCCAATCCCCCTTGAATCTAAACAATGGTTTAAAAAAAAAGTTGTAAAAAAAAAAAAAAAATTCCGAATGAACTTCTTTGTATAGACAAACAAAAATGAGATTTAATTCGCAAACAGGAATAGTTTATAAATTAGGTATTATGATGTGTATCACTTCTATCTGGAGACAACAACGATTTAATCTGTGAAGTTTACATTTCGATTGTTCATTCAAAGTCATCGTTAAGTCATCGCTAAACTTAATTTGAATCTATAGCACTCTCATCTATTCACGTCGCTAATTTTAAATAACGTGTTAAATTTGAATTGATATTGTAAAATGTTTTATGAAATGCAAATTCTTCTGTTTTTACATTTCACAAAATGTTTTTACATAACCAAAGGCGATATTTTAACTTGAGTTATGAAATAGAGATTTAACCGGCACGGTTCACAAAAAACGAATGCTTTTTCAAGGCCAATAAATCTATAGACTAAAGATCAATAAAAAAAAGATCGCAAGTAAAAGCTAACGAAATCAAAAGCGGTTATCATCTCTTCGCACTACGAAAATTAAGTTTCTTAAGATCTCAAGATCTTTGTAATTTTAAAAAATGAAAAAAGACCATGGTGCACTTGAATTTATTTTGGTTGTACTCGGGATTTATAAATGAAATGATAAATTCTTCAAATGGCTTCACCGTTTAAAATTACATTTGCGCAGCCGCAAATTCATACAAACTAGATGTCTTTGAACTCATAATTAATCACTCTGGTTCTTCACGTAGAATTTTATTCCGGCAGAGGTTTTTGCCTGTTAACTTCAGACCGTATCCACAAGTTATGGAAAAGTTAGTCACATGCATTTCGTTGTTGTTTAGAAAAAATTGTCATCAGCCGCATTTTACACTTTTTTGAAGAAAATTTGTTTCTCTCTACAAAATCCAAAATACTATTCGCTGCGGAAAAATTTCATTTGAAATAATTATCAAGCATCTGCTGAATCAGAGATTTTGTTTTAAAATCCTTCATATTATGATCAACATATGCATCATTCATGTTATCCGTTTTTCTAATTACTACCTTAAGTCAGGACCAGAAGTATAAGCATTTGAATTTGCGATAAGTTAAAAATACAAATAGGCCTTCAGGTTCCATTTGTATCCGCATAATCTGCCAATTACTTTTTTTTTTTTTTGATCATTTGCAAAAATCTGTAGCTTTTTAAAATTATTAGAAATTAATTTACTTTTAACAAATAACGAAGAAACTGTTATTAAATGTCACTGGAAGGATACTTTGTGTTAAAACGTAGGGTAGAATTCTTTTCTGAAAAATGGTCCCAAAACACAAGATAAAACAATTTAAATGAAATTAGAGTAACGGGATTTTAAAAACGGCAAAGTCATATTTTTAGTTAATTTGGCTATATTAATTCCTTTTTTAAAATTTGTTAAAATTTATTTCCTTGTCGAAAAAAAACCCAACGCAAGAATAAAAAGGAAAGCTTTGAATGCTTTCTAAACCTTTCTAAAACTATCGAATGGAATGGGAACTGGTACTAAATCATTTTACTTTAAGTCTGAAATAAGTTAACCAAAAAACCTTAAAATCTAGAGCATGCAGTTCCAATCTTAGAACTAATCCCATAAATGAACGTGTCAATGAACTCTTCCTTGAAATTTATGTATAACTTATATAAAATTATGAAAAACATACAATATATATACAAACGCAATAAGACTGATTCTTTAGATCTTTTGTTCGAGTTTTTATTCAATTTTTATAGAAAAAATGAATCTGATCAGCGACTTTTTCCAAAACGACCAAAACAATCTTATTGTAACTGTCATCATATGCTACTGTTAGTTATTCAAAAATTTCTCTAGCTTAAAACTGCAAATAAGTAGCTGAAGAAATAACACTGTCAAAATTCGTTCTGCTTCTTCAAAAATTTATTAATTGCAAGGTGCAACCTGTTACATCTTTTAATATTGGTATGCGTATGCCACTCAAAATTGTAAAAATGATGCAACATCCCCATGAATTTGCTTACTACATTCACTGGTACAGTAATAAACATTGTTGACGGATGCTATTAGCAAAATCTCGAAATGAAGATACCGATGGCTATCGATGGAAAAAGCAGTTAGCAACAATAGTTTGGAATATTATATTTTTTGTAACAATACAACCAATAACTAAGTGTACATTTTGTTTATTTCTTCTGAGACGCGACAAAAAATACCAGAATACCTGCTGCTCAAGTCGCTGTCCCGCTTAAAAATACCTGCTGCTCAAGTCACTGTCCCGCTTGTTTAATTTATTTTGTAACATTAATCCGATTCGAATTACATAAAGTTTGCATCGAACCATATAGAGTCGATGAAACCAATATTTTTTTACGAAAACAAATTTAAGGGGAGATTTGCAGTTGGTTGCATGATCCACTAAGTGATTATTGTTGAAAAGAAGCACAACGATAATAGAATCAAACCTTCCTCAGTTTTTTCCAAGGATTTGCCTCTAGAAGTGATGAGGCTGCTCGTCGTTTTCGCTAAATCAAAGATGATAATTAAAAAAGATTAATAACAGGCAAAAAGAACATGCAATCAAAGCATGGAATTTAACATGTGATTTAAAGTTACTCAAAATGGGCAGACATTATGAACCATTTCTTTATCAAAATTTTGTATCAAAACTATTTAGCAGTCTTTACCGCACTGATAGCTGATAATGGTACAAGTGAATCTATTAGCAACTGATTTCCACCTGCACCACCAGTATCCTTGAGGGAAAAAAATTAATCATTTTTAACCATCATTAAATAATCAAGTTCCCATGTCCAGGTAAAACAACATTCAAAAAAGACAAAGGTTTTTTAATTAAAATCACAAATAATAGAGTAAAATTTCGTTTGTTAGAGTTGTGCTTGTTGTTTTTCAAAGAGAATCCATTTCTTGAAAAGCACTTACCTCAGATGTTTCAGCGGGAGGCTCTAATGACATACCTGTTAAAAGAGATATCTCATTATTAATGTGTCATCGAGTTTAAAGAGATATCTCATTATTAATATAAGTGTCATCGGGGCAATTATATAAATCTCTAAATAACATACCAACTAAGTCTGCTGCTTTTTTCCCCGGGCACAATATCTCGTAGCGATGCCTGCATTAAATTTAAATGAGTATATTTAACTACCTAAGCATTTTATCCTTAAAGAATAAAAGTCAACAAAAAATTATTTACTTCATGGTTTGCAGTTCGTATTCGCAATTTCCCATCGCCTGTTTTAACTCGTACAATAAAAGCAATTGGTTTCTGAAAAAAAAACAACACCAAAACATAATTCAACTACAATTTCTTATGTTTTTTTATAAAACCAAAATAAAATTTTCACTCATTTCACATCCGTACAACAGTCCCTACCTCAACTCATTGAAACTTTGACAAATCTCTTCAGTAGGCATTGGTATAATATCTAAAAAAATTGAAAAATCGTGACACAAGGAAAATATTCCAAAAAAAAAGACCACATTTAAAAATTAGATTTAAAACTAATTACCAACTCCTAATTCTTCCAACAACTGCTCAATAGCTTTGGACTTCTTGTTACCAATTGATGGGGGCATTTTTAACTACAGAAAAACAATTTTTTTCCGAAAACAACTTTCTCCAAAAGTGACGTCATTAAGAATGTGTTATCGTATTTTTCGTTTACAGTATAAATATTACTTCGTTATTTTAACCAATAATTTAACAACTGTTAAAACTGAAGAATTTCTCTATAGCTTACTAACAATACATCTATTGCATATTTATTACGCATTTATTATACATCTGTTAAACATTAAAGAATAAACTTACTTTACTACTTCTGAGAAAAACACCAGAACCTTTGATGTCTGGGAACTTCACGCCACTTTGATCTTTGTTTATTTTCAATTCATTTTCCAAACGCTTTTTTTTTTTGCTTTTTCCCAACTTCTTGTTTCTTAAAAGAAAAGTTGAATCAGTAAAAAAGCCTAAAATGAAATATCAATTAAACAAAGGACTAATATCAAATGATCCAAATAAGTACCTTTGCATGTCACTACCATTCAATCTAAAAAAAAAAAGATTCAGTAGTTGCTTTTCAACTCAAAAAAGACAAAAAGATGTTGTAAGTAACAAACAAAAAAGAGCATTACTTCAATAGATGTTGTTGCTCTAACATTTGTCCTGGTTTCGCATCAACAGCGTGAATTAATTTTGTAACTTCTTGTGATTTGCGTTCGCGGTCCTTTTTACGTGACTCGATCTTCTTTAACTCGCTCACTAACATCTCTTCTTCTTCGACCTAGACACAAACTCCTGCAATTCATAACTCTGACACACATTGTTCAAGTGTTTTCTAAAACAAATTTCCTTAAAAATTTTACTAACCTGTTCTGGCGTTCTATTGAAGATTTGTATAAGTTGTTCTTTTCGATTTTTTTCATGTTCTGCATCAAAGTTTGGGGGAATATCTTTAGGTTCTTGCCCAGGTAATGTCCTGGCCTAAATAAAAACGTTAAATTACTCAATACAAGCTTGTATGGAAAAAAAGAAACCAAGCTGCATTTTGATAAAAAGATTAAATTACTTAACAAAAGATTAAAGATACTAAACTTGTGAAAACCAAAATACAGAATAAAGATCAACAGAATAAACAAAAAAAAAACAAAACAAACAAAAAAAAAACACACTTTGATCAACTTTTGAACAACATTGTAGTACTTTTGCTTTAAATCCTCCATACATCGATACTAAGAAAAAGGATGCAAACTTAAAACTTCAATAAGAATAAACCTAAATTCAACTAAGGCAACTGAAATCTCTATATACAAAAAAGGATTTTATTGAAAAGAGAAAACATCAGGGTCATCATATTTTTAAAAGTAACTCACAGGATACTTTTCAATATCATATCTATCAAACATGATTACAAATCTGCGGTCAAACTGCCTAAAAAAAAAAAAAAAAAAATTAATAATAAAGCTGTTCTAATAAAAAAAAAAAAAACTACAATATTTACAAATATTTCAGTAATAATAATGAACCTAGATAGCTCAAACAAATGGTCCATTTCTTCACGCGTCCAATCATCATTCTCTGTTTGCAGATAAAGCTAAGGAGAAACCATTTTATTACCCATTCTGAGTGTATCAATAACTAAAGACTCCTAAATGTTTTTATGTGCAAACAAAGTAAATATTGCAATAGTCATTAAAAAAACTGCATTTTCTCAATGGCCATTATGAGAGAAATATCACTTTATTTAATAGAAAGATATTTATTTTTAATTATTATATCTTAACTGAATCACTAGATATCTTAAACAGTTTTCATTAGTGAAACTCTTTATATTTTAAAATATTCAAACTTTTATGAAACTGCATATAGGCTTACTGTTAATATTATGAAGAACTGGACTGGGCTTCAAACAATAGATTTAGAACATGATTCTTTCAACAACATATCTTTTAAAAAGAGTAAGAGTAACCCTAATATTTGTTGCTAACAAAACTGCAACTACAGTGTTTTCAAAAAAAAAAAAAAAAAAAAAAAAAAAATAAATAAATACTGTAACTACAAAGCTTTCAAAAAAACTTCCCTTCTAGTTTATTAAAAGCACCGTTTCATGAGCAAAAACCGTTTCATGAGCAAAAATGAAGATATTTCTAGATTTATTCTTTATTTGAAAAAAAAAAAAAAAAAGAAAAATGTTCTCAGATCAAAACATCAGATCAAAACATATAATTTCATTTCAAAGTTAACTAAAAATAAGTAAAAGCAGCATTTAAAGTAGCCCCCCCCCCCCCCCAATGCTTTTGATCTGGTAATTGAGCTTTCAAGGACAGTAAAACTTATTTCCTTCAACTAATGATATGACTATGTAATACAAAGACCCTACCATTTGTTTCAATCAAACAGTATATCTAATAGAACCATGCAGTTCTTTGTAGGTGTATTGGTTGATTTGATTTGTAAAGATGTTGCATTAACTACTCTATCAAAATTAAAGCAGTTGCAAACACTAACACTCCCACCATCAACTTTAATCTTTATTAAAGGGATACTTTCCAGATATAAATCTAATCAAACAAGCCTTTTTTCCCTTATGCACTGTCACTTAAAAGCTTTGGTTAAAAGTTGACATTTGGTTGACAGTTGTTTTTTTCAGAGATGATTCTAAATTCTAGGTTTGATTTATACCAAATGTCTTCTCAGTGTCAAATTGAAATGGTGTTTAATCTTGGCACAATGGTTTTATCTTGTTTAGCAGTTGTAATTCTATTTCTTTCTCTTGTAATACTAAGCCCCTAATATTCAAACCTAAAAATCTTAAACATGACTTAACTTAGCAAAAATTACATTTTCATACTAATTTGCTGAAATAGATATAACCGATGTGCCTACCTTTTTAGTTACATTTTGTTATATATATACTTTTTTTATATGGACTAACCAGATATTAATTGTAAATGTTTTTCCAATATTAAAAAAAATGGGAACCAAAAAATCATATCACATTACAGTGACATTTTTGTGCTTTGAAAAATTTTAAATGTAAAATTAAAAAATGCTGATGCACATTTTTTTTTTATTTTTAACAAAGATTTTAACAGATTTTCAAGAATGTTGATGCTAATAACTTTCTACTAGAGAATCAGTTTCTAAATAAAAAAATTACCTCATATTCCTCATCTGTGTAACTGACTTGGTTATTCAGCTAAAAAAATTTTTTTTTAGCTTTATTATTTATTTACTGCAACTTACTACAACTAAAATATGCAGCTGTAAAACAAGGTAAAAAAAAAAAAAAAAATGAATAAATAAATATTAAGTATAAAAGCTACCAAATATTTTTTGCATGAATCCAATTAGGAAACTTTTGTGTTCATATTATAATCAATGAAGCTACTGAAATCAATTTTGATACATTACATAACTAGCAGGCTAAAAAATCCATTATTAAAATTCATATATAAGGGGTAGACTGGAAAAATTGTCCATTTAATGTATGAACCTTGTAGTGAGAAAAAAAGATGAAAAAAATAATCAAAGTTTTAGAATTAAAAAACAATCCAGAAACTGAAATTTGGAAAGAATTGTAAAAAAAATTTTTAATAAAAAGTATAAACTCTTATAATTAGTAGCACATGGCACCCTAAAGATATGGTTTGTTTATAACAAAGATGATAAACCCAGAAAAATTTCTGAAAATAAAGATTAAAAAATCTATCAAGATGACAGTAAAAACAAACTTGAACAAGATCAACATTACGTATGAAAACATTGAAAGTAAAAGCAAAGAGGCATTAATAAAATTAATTTTGGAAAAATATAAAATGTAAAATTGCAACTTAACCAAAATCTATACAAAAACTAGTTAAGTTAACCACACCTTTCCAAATTTTGCAAATGGATATTCTTTTCCATCTTCTTGTTTTCGACGCCAATGGTTGAGCTTTAAATTATCAGTCCTTGCTGGATTTAAAAAAGAAGTCCATTTCCATGGTCGCACATGGGTGCGTCCAATTTTTGCTTTAGGTTGCTTATAACTAAATCCAGTATCAGTTGGTGCAAGTGTAGGAGGGTCCCTTTTGTTACAAATACTATTTTTAAAACATTATCATTGTAATATTGCAATTAAAATATTTAGAAATAGTGCAGCATTAAAAACCCAGTGCTGATCTTCTAAATTTTATTATACTAACTATTTTTACTAGCTTACCTATAATCACTTTGCAAAAGAGCATACAATTCTCTGTGCATACCACCAGGCTTTTTAAAAGTTCCTTCAGAGAGTCGCTTGATTTTAGGCTACAAAAAAAAAAAAAAGCATTTATTAAGATAATTTAATGGTATACATGAAAAATTACAAATTACTTTGCACATATTTTATTGCATATGGAAATCTTTATTGCAAAGATTACTAAAAATACTTCACAATTGATTAATTACCATTATCATCACTTATTAACATCATTTAATCTATGTGATACATCAAGTTTATATCAGAATGATAACTTTAAAGATAGTTCTTTCTATATATAGCTCTATTTATACATAATATTGAGCACTCATGCAAACATTACATTTTGTATTTTAACATAATATAACTTGAAACAATATATTGTATTTTATATATAATATATTACATTGTGCAATATATTCATTTCCGAATGAAAAAACTAAAACCATTGGTTTTAATCAAAAATACTGTTTAAATTTATTATTAAAATATTGAGAAACATGAGTAATAACTTTAGAAAGCAATCAAGAAAAGAATAGAAAAAAAAAAAAAAAAAAAATCAAAATATTTATACAAAAACAATAGAAAACAATAGAAAAATAAGAAGATAAAAAATGAACCTGTTTATTGACTTGAGACTCTGAGAATTCAACACCCAAAATTTCTCTAGCATCAGCCATTTTAGTTAGTATTGTTTATAAGTTTATTTATTATGACTATAAAAAAAAAAATAAATATCATAACAGATGTAAGGCTTGTTTATAGCATGGATTAAATCTGGATCTGCTAAAGATCTGGATAAGATATACAAAAAAAGAAAAAAATCCAAGTAACTTTACCCCCCCCCCCCAAATAAAAATTGCCCCAGATAGATACTCCTTAATTTTTCATACTCTTTACATTGTGTTCATAAAGTGTGGCACTAATTATTTTCTTATTCTTTTAAACTAAAATTTAAAGTAAATGTTTTTTTTTTTTTGAAAAATCTTAATGCAATACAATTTGTGTTTTGTAGCTTTATAAACTAAATCAAAAAATACTTTTAAATCAAATTTGATTTTTACTGATTTTAAAGTGTTGAGGAATTTATTTTTCACATAACACATATGAAAATAAGTTTCTCCTTTAATAAAGGAGAATCTTATTTTCAGGTGGAAAGGTAGGAAAGCTGGAAGGAATGGGGAGGGGGGAAGGGGCAGACAACTTTACCAGACAAAACAAAATCAAAAAAAGGTAAATAATTTATGACTATTATAGAAGATGGTTTTTTTCCAAACATGTTATTGCTAATTATGAGCATTATGAAATTTGTTTTTCTTTTGAGGAGTTATATCCTAATAAACTTTAAAATAAAATATTTGGTTATTTAACAAAAAGGAGTTACTCACGTATAAGTCGAGAAATTTTGGATGAAATATTTACTCTAAAACAGCAATTCAATAAACATTTTTTAATCAAAAAAATAAGAAATACGAAAAAAAATTTCTAGGAATAAATTTGTTTTTTTTCTGACCTGCATATAAGTTGAATTGCTGTTTTAGAGTAAATATTTCATCCAAAATTTCTCGACTTATATGCGAGTATATACGGTAGATATTTGCACCTAAATTCAAAAACACAAAATCCTGAAAAAACTAAATGAATCCAATTGCTGGTTTATAAATATTTACAAAAAAAAAAAAAAAGAAAAAAAAAAAAGTTTACTATTTGATTATAAGTGCGTTTTCTTTTTTTCAAAACTTTTTGAAGATCACAAACATGAAACCGTTTTCCTATTATTAGGCTAACAATCTTTTAACAATATTGAACAATTATAAATGTGATAATTGTTAAAAAAATGTGATTAAGATTGAAATGAAGAAAAAAAAAAAATAAAATAAACTAATTAATATTACAAATTTTGATAAATTTTTAAATTAAATTACAATTTTTATTCTCATGTTAAACTAAAAATTTTGGCAAAAAGACTGCCTACTTATATTCTCATGTAAAAGTAATTATAATATAATTTCATCCAGTATAACTTTTAATAAACGCAAAATCTTTTTTTTTTTTTTTATTTCAAGGAAAAAAAAAAAACAACAAATTATTCAAAAGTAACAATAAAAAAAGAAAAAACGCAAAATTGTAAAATTCATAAAATTGAATAAAAAGAACAATTCATTTATTTCATGGCAAAAACTCTTAAAAAAAAAAAGATGTTTAAAAAAAAAGAATCTAAGTAATTACAGTTGGTGTATTACGTCCAGTCAAAGCAGATAAGTTTGACACTTGAAGTGCAATATCTACTAGAGGTTGCAAAATAACCTGAAATAAAACACACACACACAAAATAATATTGGTATCCCATATCCATTAGAAAAGAAATCCAAAATATAAAGTTAGTAAATCCTTGAGTTATAGTGTCAGCATTCTGAAGAGCTTCACTTTAAATTTAATGTTTTATCAGTTATATTATTTATTTTTATGGTGAATTTTATGTGTTTGTAATCTTTGTCAATTAATAAAATGAATGACTAGAACATTTATTTACTGGTCAAAATGCAGAGACTGAAGACTGTGAATTACTTTTAAATTTTTGACTGCTCTGTCAATTGCACTGTATTATTTAATGCGTGGTAAAGAGTGATAAAGAGCTGTTTACTGAACTGATTGGTGTGCACATATTTAAAACATTTTGAAATCCTTACTTTGTTCTGAAAACAGACATATTTTAAAAATATATGAACTACTAATTGTTTAGTATACTAGGCTTGTCTACATAACTTTGTGTGCCTTGAGCTTTGTTCTTTAAAATCTGATCTTATTAATTTTATTCATACTGCGTGGTGCAACATTTTCATCAACAAGAGCAACATTTTTATTACATTTTGAGAACATCATTTTTTTAAATTGTGCTCACTAATAAACCTTTAGTGGAAAATCCTGTTAAGATTTGTGTTAAGATTTTTGCACTTGCAGTATGTAACAGTATAAAATGATGTAGAAAATAAAGGAAAAAGAATTGTACAAACGTTATATTGTATCAATTATAAATTTTATCATAAATGCAATACTCTTGGTATATAACTTATTTTAATAAAAATTCTGTAAATTAAATGGATATAAAAACATTAAAGGTTAATTTTTTAATGGTTTATTAAAAAAAAAAAAATCAAACCTGGGAATCATCTGTTAACTTGGATTTGTCTGTTACATAGCTTTCAATGTAGATACGAATTGTAGCACCTTCAGAACCAGTCCCACTTAGACGATAAATTATTCTAGAACCATCTGTAAAAATAATGCGAATTCCCTATGAAAAAAAATCATAAGTAATTGTTTTAAATACTGACGATTTTTTATGTATTAGTTAATTACTTTAAAAAAACAACAACCCTAAGTCTTTTGATTTTTTTTTCAAATTAAATTAAATTAAATATTACAAATTAATAAAAATCATAACCTACTTGCTTTTCACTAATGCTTTCATCAATTGGATCAACATATCGAAAATCATCTGCTACCTGAATGACATAACCATTAATTTCTGATAGTTCACCACTTGCAATCAATTGACGTAAATTAGTCATCATTAAGTTGGCTGGAGCGCTTTCAACATTTTCATAATCATATCTAATTTATAAAAAAAAAATTGAATGCCTAATTTTTCCTTCAATTTCAAATTAAAGTAATTTAGTTTAATGAGAAAATAGAAGCTGCTTCTTAGATTTTGAAATTTGAATTAGTATTGTTAAAATTAAAAAATGAGGTAGATAAAAATATAAACTACCTGGTAAAGTAATTTCTTCCATAGGTCTGCCAATGATTTTCCATAATTTGTTGCACAGTTGTTTTATGAGTTGCAAGAATACTTAACCAAGCTAAAAATGCCCACACTCCATCCTTTTCACGGATGTGATCAGAACCAGTGCCAAAACTCTCTTCTCCACACAATGATAGTTTATCAGAGTCCATCAAATTTCCAAAAAACTTCCAGCCTACAATAAATATTTGTATGGGTCATTCAAATTTAAGTGAAATAATGGCCCCACATGGACCACCTTAGATTTTGATAACACTTGTTGAGGTGTATATCAATAAAATATGAAAATCCTGAAAATTTCAGCTGAAATTCTTATGTAGTTCTTGAGAAATGGCTAATTTAAAAAAAGACAATTTTTTTGAAAACTGCTCACTTGAGCAAAAATTGCTTTTTTTTCTTTTTTTAGAGATTAACTTTTTTTAATATTAATAGTGAGTAAATACTCTTTGAATATACATACATACATACATACATACATACATACATACATACATACATACATACATACATACATACATACTTACATACATACATACATACATACATACATACATACATACATACATACATACATACATACATACATACATACATACATACATACTTACATACATACATACATACATACATACATACATACATACATACATACATACATACATACATACATACATACATACATACATACATACATACATACATACATACATACATTATGAACTTTGATCAAATTGTTTACATAACTTCATTTTTCAAAGTGAGTAAGTACTCTGTGAATACTCAAAGAATCTTGAAGCACTTGTTCTTAAAACCTAGATTTCAAAATTCTAAAGTAGATTACAGAAAAGAGAAGGAAATATATTTTTGAAGTTGTAAATCTTACCAAAGAACATAAAATTATAAAAATTTTAAATACCAGATGCACCACAATAAATATTTAAAGATAAAAAGTTACAAATGATTAGAGGATTAAAACCATTTAAAAAAAAGTCCAAAACCTTTAAAAAAAAAAAGTCATTTTTTGGAAATGCTAATTTGCATCAACAACTTTCACAGATTAAAGCATATTTTTCCTAAGATACATCTTTCAACATTTGCCAGATTGATAGAATTCAATATTGAATTAGATTTTCAATTTAAAAACATTTTATATGAATAAAATATCTTTAAATTGTTTTTGCAATACCCTTACTTTTTTTACAGATATTTGTGAAGCCATAAAATACTGCTGCATTTTTTTTATACTATAACTATCTAGAGCTAGCATAAGCAAGGTGACTTTTATGGATTTTGAATATGCTTATGAAAACATATACTGATATAAATGATAATATTTTCTTTGTTTGCTTTTGCAGCAAATGGCTGAAGCACTTCCACTTTCACTAAGCAGTGTTGTATCTATGTCTAGTATAGTTGCAACTCTAGTTTTTTAGACAGTTTTTTAAATTCTAGGTTCACTTAATACTTTTCCAGTACAAGGAAAAGTCTCAGATGTACTTCTCATAATTATTTAGCTCTAAAAACATAAACAACTTCATTTTAAATTCTAAAAATCTATTATTTTAATAAAATCCAAAAGTAGTTTGCAGGGTTTTGGGTGTTTATTAAACAACCGCATAGGATATTGAGCTAAAACTTTTAGAAATTGCTTCACTCATTGATATATATCACTCTAACAAGTTTCATCAAAATCTGAGGTGATCCATATGTGATCTTCTAAAAATTTGGTCCACTTATTGATATAGAATGAGCTATATGCTATTTAATAAAATTTTTTTGATTTCAAATATCCATTTGCATGGCTTGCTAAGAAACACAAAAAATAGTACCTGTAGGAACCTCATATAACGGAATATTAAGGGCTAAAGCCACTTGATCTAGGGCAGCACTTGTTGGCATACTGCGTGCCAAGCCTTTAAGACCTCCATTAAAAAAAGGAATGCAAGAAGCATTTGCTGCAATAACTGCAACAGAATCTGATGGATTAACAAAGAAGCCATATTGCCCCAACAACATATTTCGATCCTAAAAATTTATACTTTTTTTAAAATTGCAACAATACAACACAAAAAGAAAATCTTAGGATTAATTTATGGTATTTATTCATCAAAGCAATTAACTAAACAGAAAAGAACCAAGTCTAACCCCATCTCCATCAAATGCTCCACCAAACATATATTTACCATCTTTCATTAACTTGACAAAGTCTTCAGCATATGTCATATTTGGATCTGGGTGAATACCTTTTAAATATCATAAATAAATACAGTATTCACTTGCACACAAGTAAATTATGTAAAAGAAAATTTTACAAAGCTTTATGTTTTATACCTAAAAACAATCCTACCTCCAAAGTCTTCTTTGGGGATTGAGTTGATGACAGAGTTTTCTGGAAGATCAAGTTCTTCACACAATATTCGCTTAAGGTATGGACCAGTAACTAAAAAAATTATTTAAATTTACAGCAAAAATTATTGGGTTAAAAGATTTAAAAACTTTTTTTGTATGCATAATACAACTTAACAGCCCCATAATTAGTAAAAATGCTGGCAAAAATTTTGTAAAGAATGTTGCACATCTCAGTAAATTAGTTAAAAAGTTTGTTTATTGAGGTTTATAAGATATTTTAATATAATTGTCTAATTTTATTGTCGTTTTAAAGATCTTGATTGATAAAACTCTTTAAAAGTATTACAAAAAGAGATCACTCTAAATTTCAGGTTTGGAGTTAATTTGGACTTAATTGATGATAAAACTGCTTTTCAAATAACATCATAAAAAACATACATGACAAAACATACCTCCATTCATTCCATTAGCTATGACTTTAAATTCACCATCTGATAAAAAATCTTTTAACCGTTGAAAATCAAATATGGACTTTAACATGGTGACATAATCTTCAACTGGGTCAATTATTTCAATTATAAACTTCTTATCTCCAACCATAAATAGGAACTCGCCAATTTTATCTATCTCAACATCTTTAAGGGCATGACATATATTATAGGACTCAATAGATTGTGTGAAACTGTAAATCTCATTTGTAACAGTTTCTGGTGCAGGGCCTTTAAAAAAAAGCAAATAATGATTACAGAAACATTTATATAACACCAACTAAAGTACAATTCAAAAATAATGGTCTATGCATAAGTACGTGACCAAATTTTAAACTTACTTAAAGAGCATGAAATAAAATTCATGTCATCCAAAATCACAGTTATTTACATGATATAGACTATCATCATTATAATAGTAATAATCTTAAAATGCATCAGCTGAGTGTTAGAGAAAAAGAAAATTTAAGCCAACTTTTTTTTTAAAAAAAAATGTGAAATTGCCATTGTCAAACATTTTGAAAAGAAAGATTATGCATGATTTACAATAGTAATAAAAGTCAAAGAATAGACCTCCCATCATCTTGGACACCTGTAAGATGCTATCAGCTGAATTGTATAAGAAATAATCATACATGCCAAGCCAAATTGGGACAAAGATTTGTAATCATCAGGCAATTTTATCTTGTCAACTGCATAAACAAGGAATACCAAACTATATAAGTAAAGATCATGTTTACAAGCAAGAAAAGTAAGTCATCTAAATAACCAACTCTCTTTTGATGAGAACAAAATTGTAATCAATGATGGGAAGTATTTTAGTCTAGATTATCTTAAACAGTGTTAATTGCAAATTTAACTCAGAAAAGGAGATAAATGTTCAGACAGCAATCAGTTTCTTAGAAAAGAAAAATATTTCAAAACATAATTATCTGGGTAATAGTTTCATCATGCACCACTTTCATCATGTAATTTTCCAAACCACTTATAGGCCAACATAACTCACAAGCCATCAATCAAAGCATCTAGCAATCTATAGAGGGAATAGTGGTTCTAAAATATCTCTCTGAATATGGTTAATAAGTTGGAGTCATAGAGCCTGAGGCAGTTTTGTGACTGCTAGTGTCAGGACATCATTAACAACTCACAATTGAGCAACTAAAAAATTTGCTTTGTCACATAAACATCTGCAAACTAAATAAAAGTGAATATTTTCTGGACGAAAAAAAAAACATCAATTTTGACCAAACTGATCAATAGAATCAATATAAAGCTTAAAAAACAATTTAAGGATGAGAGGTGACAAGACAAGACAAAATTATGCAATATAGCAGAAAATTGTGCTAATTATCTAAATTAATTAAACTAAATTGTAAAATAAATTATTTATGAAATGGAAAAAATCATTTTATCCTTGCTTTTTTTTAGTTTTTTATCAAAATTAATTTTGAAGTTTGATAGTTAATTATACAGAGACTGTTAGAAACATGAAAAAAAAGGCATAACTTTTGATTATTACAGCATAACTTTTTTTTAAAAAAAGTTGTTTTTGTTTATAAATTTTGACTTTCACTAGTTTAACACTTATTAGTGTTTTGTAATCAGAATATTTGCTGTAAAAAAACAAAAAAATATGATAGATGTGCTTAACTTACAAAACCATGGTGATTAATGAGCAAGCCTAAGTTATCAATTTCCAAACTTGAAAATAAGGCAAAATAAAAGCAAGATAAATTTCTTGTTTAACTGTTGTCTCAATTGATTTTTTTAAAATACTGGAAATGTAAAATACTCATCAAAATGAAATTATTAGAATTTAATTCAAATAAAAATAGCTACCTCCATTGGAAATATTGTATTTAATTCCAAAATCTCCATCTTTACCACCTGGGTTGTGACTTGCTGTTAAAATAATCCCACCTAAATCATTAAAAAAATACATATATGCATGCATATGCATATATGTACATACATACATACATACATACATACATACATACATACATACATACATACATACATACATATATACATACATACATACATACATACATACATACATACATACATATATATAAATATATATATATATAAATATATATATATAATTGTATACCAATAGCTTGTTTCTTCCGGATAATGCATGATACAGCTGGTGTTGATAGGATGCCATTGACACCAATTATAAGTTTTCCAGCCTATAATAATAAGAAAAAATACTTGTAAATACTTTATCAAACAAACTACTGTTAACATGTACCCAATATTTGTTAATACAAAATTTGTTTATATGATCAATTATTTTCAGCAACGTTAACATGTCCTATTTTAAATTTGTTAAAGGAGTTTTTGAACTGTTGGTTTTTAACATGAAAAATTAATATCATGCAAAAAAGTTTTTTGCTTCAATAATAATTTCTTCTTAACTTTTACAAAGTGACATAATTGTTTTAAAAGTGTGTGTCATTTTCAAGGATAAGAAAAAAATTCAAGCTGTATACAAAATGGATACTTCCAAATATACTTTCAATGAGAAAAAAAATTCATGAGGGATACACAATATTCCACTATGTTATGCCGCTGTAGAAGCTGTATTGGAAGTGTTGAGATATGTTCATATTCCAACACCATATGAAAATTAGAATGTTTTTCAGTAAACATTTGGACTTTTTCTTCACAGAGTCTGTGAAGCAGAAGTGAGAAATGTTAAAGATCTCATTTACACTGCAATGCCGATTTTTGTGTTTCTGACTTTTTGATTATATACTGGTGCTTAAGCAAAAAAATGCTTATATCAGGCATTATCCAAGTGTTTATAAATGTTTAATATGAAAGAATACTGAAGTCTTCAAAGACAAAACTCTATTTTTTTCAAAAGAAGAAACCGTGGGTCTTACTCTGCTATCTCCATATATATATATATATATATATATATATATATATATATATATATATATATATATATATATATATATATATATATATATATATATATATATATATATATATAGATATATTAACACACATAACAACACAATAAACAGTCTATTAAACTTAGGGTAATTGCCTTATTTGCTGCTGCCATTTGAATAATAACTTTAACAGCATCCTTCATAAAATAACGCCCATCACCACCTACTACAAGTGTGCTTCCATCTAGTTTATCACCAATAGCATTGAATATAGCTTGAACAAAATTTTCTGTATAATTAGGCTGTGTAAATGTCACCACCGATTTGCGAAGTCCAGATGTTCCTGGTTTTTGATCATTGAATGATTTTGTTGAAACAATCTCTATATCCATTATTTTTCCCTAATGCATATTATATATATATATATATATATATATATATATATATATATATATATATATATATATATATATATATATATATATATATATATGTAATTATATAAAACGTATTTATAATTTTTTGTAGCTCCATAAGTTTTTTTTTGAAACGACAGCCTTTTATGGGATAAGTACTTAATTTACATTGAGGTATACTTCTAGTTATCTTGTTTATATTATTTAACAGATTCACGCACCTCTATCTTAATTTTCTTAATGAAAGCGATAAAGATGGCGCCGCGGAGAAATCAAACTGACAATGAGGTCAAATAATGATTATTAAACATCTAAGTTGGTTTGATTTTCTGCCAGATTGAGGGAAAATGTGAGGAAGAGTCCTAGACTTTATGAAGATATATATATATATATATATATATATATATATATATATATATATATATATATATATATATATATATATATATATATATATATATATATATATATATATACAGTGGCGGAACTACTGGACGCAGGACCCTGCGTTGCGGGGGGGCCTACCAGCTATAGGGGGCCCTCATATAAAAAAAATTATACTCTCAATAATATTTATACTATAAAACTCTTTTCCGCAGGTATAGTGGGCCCTAAAATATAAAACTTGGATAAAAAAAATGTCATCCATCGTATTAAAATATATTGTTCAAAATTTTATTTTTGTATTGGAGTGCGTAGTTTACATTTAAACGAAAAGTTTTAACCTTTTAAAAATTGCATACGCAATTGAGAAATAAAGTACGATTATCAGCTGCGAACTGCCAGATGTTATTGTATAGTTAATTTTTATACCGTTATGTTGTGTTTGTGTATGAATTAGACAATTAGACTGAATTCGGTAAAAGTAATAATTTGTTGCGTATAAATTTTTTTTAAACTGTAAGAAGTTCTTCAATTTATAAGTTCTTAGTTGCATATTCAATATTTTTAAAATATAAACAATATTATTTGTTATGTCGTTGCATATCAAGGATAATGATTCTATAATCCTTGTTGCATATACAAATTAACTTTTAAATGTATGTTCTCATTTTCAATTTTATATTAAATCTTCCGTTGTATTAAGTTAACTTTTCATTTCTTATTTTATCTGAATTACTAGTCTCCAATTTATTTAATCGTGTTACGAATAATAAAGTATTGTTGCACGAGAGTTTATTACTTCACTGATATATTTAATAAAAGGTAATTAATAAATTTGTAATAATTAAAAATTTTACAACAGGTACTGAATTTATAATTTTGTAATAATTTAGATTTTGACTCATAATAATGGAAAAGAAATTAAGTAGTACAAGCGGTGCAGCAAAAAGAAGAAAGTTAAAAGAAACAAAAGCTACTTTAGCTAAATTGCCGAAGCTAACAACGTTTTTGAAACCAATCGAAAAGCGAGCGGAAACGGAAGTGGAAAGTCAAAACTCTGCAGAAGTGGTATGTATAAATCAGTCAGTAGAACATGATGATATCGAAGAAAACATTGCTACTGGTAATAAAAATGTGAACGAAGAAGATGTGAATAGGTCTCCGAGAAACCACCGAAATGAAGACCAGGAAGATTCAAACTCTGATACGAATGACGCCATTAAACAAATTAATTTAGAAAAATCAAGTGAATTATTTTCTACTGACATTGCAAATTTTCATAGTAAAATACTAACAAAAGATATTAAGAAAATAATTGTATTATCGGAATCGTGTCGGCCAAAAGGTCCTTTTATGCGCGACCCCTTGCAAGAAAACCGTAGGTTTTCCAAGAAATATTTTAGAACTACCACAAAATATGGATCTATAGAAAGAATGTGGCTTTGCTATTCCCCAAAACTTGATGCTGTTTATTGTGAGCCTTGTTGGCTTTTCTCAGAAGAACGAAAAGCAAAGGATAACTGGCGTGAGCATGGTGTCAGAGATTGGCGTGGTCTTTCTAAAAAAATTAAAATTCACGAAAATAGTCAACAACATATATTTGCTTGTTGCATTTATGAAAAATGGCGACATAATGAAACAATTGATAAAAATATAGAAGAACAAATACGATACCAATCAAATTTTTGGGTGCAAGTCTTAGAGCGGATAGTAAATATAACATTAGCACTTTGTAAAAATTCTTTGGCTTTTCGTGGTCATCGTGAATCATTTGACAATGAATATAATGGTATTTTTTTAACCCAAGTTCAACTTTTAGCTAAATATGATAAGGTTATGAAGCAAGTTTTGAGTATGCCAAATGGATCTATAAAATATTTAAGCCATCAAATTCAAAATGAAGTCATACATTACCTTGCAACACATTTAAAAGCCACTCTTACTGCTCATATTAATAGTTCACCTTTTTATTCAATTATAATGGGTACAACACAAGATATTACTAAAAGAGATCAGCTCAGTCAAGTATTTAGATACGTAAAAATTATTAAAAATAAAAAAGATGAAGCCACATCAATTGAAATTAAAGAAGTTTTCTTGGGATTCACGGAAATATATAACCACACTGCTGCTGGACTACATGAAGAAATTTTAAATCTGTTAGAAAAACATCATATAAAATTAAGTTACTGCAGGGGTCAAGGTTATGATGGTGCGAACGTCATGAGTGGGATATACAATGGGGTTCAGGCCCTTTTTAAGAAAAATCAACCCAATGCTATGTTATTAACGATGCGGTTAAATGTTGTGTTGAAGTTGCTTCATTTTTTGTGATGCTAGATGTGTATTCATTTTTCGGAAATAGCATAAACAGGTGGGATCTACTATCCAAATATACAGGAGAATCACAAATAACATTAAAAAGGTTAAATCCAACGCGATGGGCAGGACAATATACTTCTCTTTTCGCCGTTAAAATTCGCTTTCTTGATATAATGAAAGCTCTTTCCGAGATATCAATAACAAGTACAAAACGTGAAGAACGCGAAGAAGCAGTACGAATACAAAAAAATATGAGCAGTTTCGAATTTGTTTTTTTATGCGTGCTTTTGTCTAAAATCCTTAATGAGGTACATATACCATCAAAATTGCTGCAAACTAAAAATTTAGATCTTACGGCAGCTTCAGGTTCTCTAGAAAATGCCAGCAAAAATTTAAAACAATATAGAAAGATGTTTGATTCAGCAAAACTTGATGCGGTAGAAATAGCGACTACGTGGCAGATTCCTGCAATATTTTTTCAAAAAAGAAGAAAAATTGTGAAAAGACATTTTGACGAATTATCTACAGATCAACGTTTTGATAGTAGTGAGGAAATTTTTCGCATCAATATTTTTATAAAAATTTTGGACGTCGTTATCAACCAACTCGACAATAGATTTAAAGGAATGCAAGAAGTGGTACAATTATTTTCCTGCATCCATCCAAATAAATTAATGGTAATGAAAGAACGTGAGATCATAAGCTGTGCAGAAGCCATTCAGAGAAAATATAGTGAAGATATAACAACTGAATTTCTGCTACAAATGGTTATGGTAAAGTCAATGCTACACGATGAAATATCAAAAATATCATCTATACGTGAGTTGGCTGACCTTTTGATAGTAAAATTGTCAACTATAGCTGCAAGCGTTCCACAAGTGATAACAGCATTGTTATTGTTTCTTACATTACCTGTTACTGTTGCATCAGCTGAACGTTCTTTTTCGAAACTTAAAATAATAAAAAATTATTTACGAAATACCATTGGTAAAGAACGTTTAAGCGACCTTGCAATAGTTTCTATTGAGGCAAAAGCGGCTGGAAAAATGGAAATGAAAAACATCATTACCGATTTTGCCAATATGAAATCAAGGAGGAAAGTTTTCACTATTTAAGTTCGGTTAAGTTTTAGTTTCGTTTTGAAGTTATCTTTATCTTTATTTAATATTTTGTTTTTAAATATGATATATGAAATAAATATCTATTTAATATGTGAAGCTTTATTTTTTTTAAAAAAAACATTCTTTTGCGGGAGGGGCCCAAATTTTGAAGTTCCGCCACTGTGTATATATATATATATATATATATATATATATATATATTGTGAAGGATAAAGTTGAATGAAACCCGAATGTGTGGGTTAGCTAAGTGCGGATTTCACCCTGGGGCCAACAAATTTGATATTAGCTTACTGATATGTTTTTATTTTGGTCTATAGATATATACTACTTTATAAACTTTATTAAAATGGCGAGAAAGCTTTTATAAACTTTTTCTTAGAATACAAAAATCAAAAAAGAAAAAACTTTTTAAGAGTTGTCCCAGCAAGCACACAACGATGAAACAACGTTAAAATAACGTTGATCGACGTTGATCGACGTTGATCGACGTTGATCGACGTTGATCGACGTTGATCGACGTTGATCGACGTCAACGTTGATCAACGTCGAATAACGTCGATCAACGTTGATCGACGTTGATCGACGTCGATCAACGTTATTTTACGTCGATCAACGTCGATCAACGTCGATCAACGTCGATCAACGTTGATCGACGTTATTCGACGTTGATCAACGTTGACGTCGATCAACGTCGATCGACGTTGATCGACGTTGATCGACGTTGATCGACGTTGATCGACGTTGATCGACGTTGATCGACGTTGATCGACGTTATTTCAACGTTGTGTGCTTGCTGGGGTGGCAACCGGAAAATTACTTACCTCCTCTTCTACGGCATATTGAGTGCTCGAGAAATTTATGAAGATATGGCAGAAAAGGCTGTTAAGAGCAGGCGCGTAGCTACCCTATAGCAATGAGTATGCACAGCCTTAGGGGCCGTCGAAAAAGGGCCCAAACGCCGACATTACTCAAAATTCATAAATCGAAATTGAGATGTTGAAATTTGCAATAGAGCTTGCAGGTTTTTTTTTTTAAATTTAATTTTTGTTATCTAAGTAACTGTTATAATTTAAGTAACAATGTAATATAACACTCATGACGTCACTTCTGAATATTTCTGACGTCTTCTGAATATTACAGTTATTAGTAACGCTATTTATAAAACCTATTATACATACGGTTATTAGTTACGCTATCTTATATACGATAAATGTTTGTGGTTCTTGTATAGCCTTTTTCTTATATTTGATAAAAGCCAAAATATACATGAAAGACTTTTTTATTATGGTTTACAACAATTTTATCAAATATAAGTTTTAATAAATATAAATATAAATCAGTATGGATGCCAAAATATTCAAAAAAGTACTGTGCGACGAACCAAACGAAGAAGACTATATATACTGGAAAAAAATGCTATCAATTTTTCTAGATAAAGCCGAAATCCCAGAGGATTGTAAACTTCAAGTCTTATTCGTTCTATGCGGAGTGAAGGCTTTTACGATAATTCAGGATGTTACATCATACGACGATGCAATCAAAATTCTTGATAACAAGTATCAAAAACGATTAACAGCGATCATAATGCGCCATAAACTTCGCTCTTTTAAACAAAAAGAAGGAGAATCGATTGAAAGCTTTATGAGTAACTTAAAACAATTTTCCAGAAAATATTTAACAGAACCTCTGACAGCAGAGCAACATAGTAACCTACTAATATGTGACGCTTTTATAGCTGGTATTCACTCACCTTCTATTCGTCAACGACTGCTTGAAGCTACAGATGACAATCTAGAGTCACTTTATAAAACAGCTCTTACGATGAAATTGGCTACCGAAGATGCCCTTAATTTGACAACAACTATAACAGCTACTACCACGCTACCGACTTTTGCAGCAAGTCATAATCTTACCAAATCTCCCTGTTTTTAGTGCGGTAATAATCCAAATCCAAAAACAAAATTCCCTGTACGAAACTCTAAATGTACACATTGTCATAGAAAGGGCCACTGGGCAACTGTCTGTCTTTCTAAGAAAGAAAACAAAACTTACACCAAAGCAGCAGTTGTTAAAGATAACGATAAGGATGATAACACAATAATATCTACGGTCATAGCAGCAATTGACTCACCTGATTGACTAATTAATGTCACCATAAACGAAAATCTAACATATGCAATGTTAGATACTGGGTCCGACAAAACTTTCATTATATCAAAACTTCTTCGACAATGGAAATTTTCATACGATACTCAATCTACCTCAAAGGCATCACTAGCAGATAACTCGACATTAAAAGTTAAAGGTATCTTCCATGTTTCATTATTACTGGCTAGCGAAAAACTAAAAGTACAACTCCTCGTTGTGGACAACTTGGTGGCACCAGTAATTATTGGAATGGACGTGTTAACATGTCATTCCTCAATGACCATCAATTTTAAAGGAAACAAAGAGCCTCTAAAATTCTGTTTAGCAACAAAAAGTATGAAATGTTCAACATACGCCTTAATACCTGGAATCGATATTAACAAAATAAAACCAATAGCTACAACCTCACGACGTATTCCCAAAAATATCTCCGCCATAACAGATGAAATAAACCGCTTAGTAAAAAAAGATATAATTCAAGTAAGCCGCAGCCCTTGGCGAGCTCAATGTTTTGTAGTATTAACAGGAAATAAAAACCGCCTCGTGATCGATTATTCTAATACAATTAATTTACACACTCCGCTCGATTCATATCCTACACGACGAGCCGATGACTTAATACTTAAAATAGCAGTCCATAAAATTTTTAGCACAATTGATCTCAAATCGGCGCACAGTAGCTCAAAATCCTTAAAAAGGGGCAAAAAAGGAAAAAAAATAAAGTCTTTAGTTTCTAAATACAAATAACTTTTAATGATGGTAAGGCCAGATGCATAACAATTTAAAACTTTTTTTGAAGCCATTGCAAGTTTGTGTATTAATTTGAAGCACTTTATAAATGCTTTTTTTATGACGAAAAAAAACCGGAAATGTTCGATAAAATAGTCAGTTTTAGAAATTTACTTTATGGAGACATAGTAGCTAAAGTGTTAGTATTTTTTATTAATTTATTAAAATTGTGTCAATTCACAATGTAATTGAATGATTTTTTTCTAATGATTATTAGGTTTAAGCTATTACTCAGCATGAAGAAATCTATTAGTAAAAAAATTTTTTTTTATTTGTAACACATTATTTGTGGTACAAGAACAAAAATGTTCCGCATAACTCCACGCTGATTTTAGTGCTTTTGAGTACTGTCAGCAATATACCATTTGATGGAATAAAATTTACCTGCTCCAATTTGCTCCAATCTAAAATAGAGCGTTTATCATTTACTCGCTAAATATTACATTTAGCGAGTATACGATAAAAGGTTGGAGTAAATTGAAGCAAGTAAATTTTATTTATTTAAAATATAAACTCTTTTAAAAAAAGAGTATCAGCCTTACCTATTATTTTTAGTATATATATATATATATATATATATATATATATATATATATATATATATATATATATATATATATATATATATATATATATATATACATACATATATACATATATATATACATATATATATATATATATATATATATATATATATATATATATATATATATATATATATATATATATATATATATATATATATATATATATATATATATATATATATATATATATATATATATATATATATATATATATATATATATATATATATATGGATTTTCAAAATACTTGTAGCTATTAAGCTATAATGTAAATGACAATAAGATTGTTAAACTATTGATAACCTTTGTGTGTTATGTTATAGATAATATATAAAACATGAAAAGAATTGATCTTCTTCAAAAAATTTAAGAGCTAGGTTTCAATAAAGTTAATCTGCTTGAATCTTTGTTTAAAGAAGTTTTAAATGTTTATAACCTTCATGAAGATGACTTCGATAAATCAGAGCTTACTAACTTAAAGAATAAGTTGTCTGTTTTTAAAGCAAAAGTGGGAGCTAAGTTAGATAAGCATAATAGAAACTATGACAGATTGATTTTAAAAGAAGGTGTTTGGCTGCAGGTAAAGAAACAGAGTTATTTGTTAATAATTTTTTTTATGCAATCATTCTATTTAATTAAGTTTCTATTTACAGGAGGAGTTTTTCCCCAATCTTGTTAAAAGAGTTAAATTTAAAGATGGTCCAGGTAGAAAAAATAAAGTTTGGGAAAATCTTGGTGAAAGAAGCAAAAGAGCTAAAATTGCCCATTTAGTTGAAAACAATCATGAAGCATTGGCATTAGCTTCTATAAAAAGTGCAGCAACTGAATCCAGCATTAGTAGAAACAATTTTATTTTTATAGTAAAGAAGGCTTTGGACCCAGATAAAGCAAATGAAATTAGGAAAAACATGTCTATGCTTGAACCTGTTAAAATGAAAGTTGAAGATGCTCTCAGCCTAAAAATTCAATGTGATCTGTCCGATGAACAATACCAGATAATCAGAAATAGCTCCTTATTACAAAATGCAAACATCTATCCGTCTCTTCATAAAATTTGAATTGAAAAAAAGAAATGCTATCCTGATAATATGACTTTTTCAGAAACATCTGCAGTTTGCTCCCTTCAATCTCTTTTTAATCACACACTGTGTAGAATCTTGAGTCTAAATAGTTGCAACAAAATATTTTCTGAATTATTGGTTAAAGATATCAATCAACATGGAATCATGCATTTCAAAGGCGGTTTTGATGGAGCGTCTAGCCAGAGTCTGTATAAACAAAAATATTTAGATACAACTCTAGATGAAGTTATTAAAAATGAAGAGAGTGTTTTCCAAACATCTATTGTGCCTCTTAAACTGACTGTTAATGATACAGTGATATGGTACAACAAAAAACCATCTAGTACACATTTCAGCAGACCGGTATGTTTGCAGTACAAAAAGGAAACAGATATGCTAATTAAAGAAGAAGAGGAACGATTACGAATTGAAATTCAGAAACTTGAACCATTTGTAGTAAGTTTAGAGTCAGAAGCGGCTGAGTCATCTATGATGACAGCAATTATAAAGTATAATTTGGATTTGACTATGTTTGATGGAAAAGTTGTTAATGCACTGACAAGTACTACATCTTCTCAAAGCTGTAATGTATGTTCAGCAAAGCCAACAGAGATGAATGACGTTAAATTGATTAGATCTAAACCTGTCAATAAAGAAGCTTTATCTTTTGGTCTTTCACCTCTTCACCTTTGGATAAGATGCTTTGAGTACATTCTTCATCTTGGATATAAATTGAAAATTAGGTCATTTTATGCTAAAACTTCTGAGCAGAAAGAATCAGTTAAAGAAAGAAAATCATTTATCCAAAAGAAGTTTAGGGAAGAACTAAATCTTATTGTTGACATGCCCAAACAAGGTTTTGGAAACACTAATGATGGTAATACTGCCAGAAGAGCCTTTGAGGAATCGATTACTTTCTCTGAGATAACTGGTGTAGATGTTGACATCATTTCTAGACTTAAAACAATTTTAAAAGCAGTTTGTTCAGGATATGATTTAGATCCAAGCTCTTTTCAAAATTATTGTAATGATACAACAGATAAAATTCTTTCTGAATATAATTGGTATGTTATTCCTCCAAGCGTTCACAAACTTTTAGAACATGGTTTACAGATTGCCGATGCATTAAAACTTCCCATTGGAGTTTATTCAGAAGAATCACTAGAGGCTCTTAACAAAGAGAGTAGAAATACAAGATTAAACCATTTATTCAAAATTTCAAGGATAAATGTTATGAAAAACCAGTTTAACTATCTTATGATAAGGAGTGATCCAGTTATATCGAGCATCCAATTCACTAACCATAGATGTGAAAATGGGAAATTGCTTCCAGTAGAAGTTCTTTCTCTTCTTAAACAGTCGTGATTCTTTTGTGAAATTTTTTATTTATAGTTAAATTTGCCATCAAAAATTAAATTTTTCTATGAATTAAAATTTAAAATAGTTATAATAGTAATGCTCAAAGTAGAACTATTATCTACTCTTTGTTGATGTCTGAATTTTTTTTTTATTTATTAATGATAATTCTTTTAATCATTGTTTTTATCAAAAGAGGAGGATAACAATTGATGACAGAAATTTTAAAAAAATTAAAATTTTCTATGAATTAAAATTTAAAATAGTTATAATAGTAATGTTAAGAGCATTCTATTATATACTTATTGTTGATGACTGAATTATTATTATTATTTTTTTTGAAAATTCTTTCAATCGTTGTTTTTAGCAAAAGAGGAGGGGCCCGGTAATAATTATGACTTAAATTTGGATGGTAGTGTACTGTGTGATCACGCCTGATTACAAGTTGGAGTGAGTTAAAAAGAGATTTAAAAATAAATTATGTATTATGCAAACTATTACTTGATTCGAGAAGAAAAATTAAAAAAAAAATTCTGCTTGCGCGTGTAAAATTTCATACGCGCGTGTTTTTTTAGATACGCGCACGTTTTGCTGGTTGTTGCACGTAAAAATAACTTAAAATCACATAATTGATTTTTAGACAAAAAAAAACAATAACTATTCATTTATTACATATTAAAATGCAATGGTTATATAATTTTTGCCGTTTTTTCTTCACTTTGAGTCACTGTGCGGCGTATCATCAAGTGAGAATACGACCCGAAGATTACAAACTAACCGCTTTTGAAGCTAACGGCAAATTATATGAGTTCAAACGCTTACCCTTTGGATGTACAAACGCGGTACCAATCTTTCAAAGAGTAATGGATGAATTCATTCAGGATAATAAACTTGAAAACACATACGCTTATCTCGACGATATAATTATCGGTGGAAAAGATGCCCAAGAACACGATAAAAATCTTAGTCGCTTTCTACACGCAGCTAAAATCGTCAACATTGAGATAAACGAAGAAAAGAGTAATTTTAAAAAAAATCATATCGAATTCTTAGGCCATATTATTGAAAATGGAACTATAAAGCCAGACCCAAAAAGATACGAAGCACTGATAAATATGCCTGAGCCAAGATCGTTAAAAGAGCTAAACCAAATGATAGGTTTATTTGCTTATTACGCTAAGTGGATACACAATTGCACAGCATTAACTCTCCCACTTACCCAAGCAAGAGACAATTTTCCAACAAAGGGTTTAACTCCACATGCTAAAGAAGCAATAAAAATACTCAAAAATAAACTTGTAGAAGCTTGTCTAGCCTCCCCTAATTTAAAAGTTCCATTAACAATAAAAACTGATGCCTCCGACTCAGCACTCGGAGGAACACTATTCCAACTTGGCAGGCCCGTTGCCTTCTTTTCACGGACATTAACTAATGCCGAAAGGAAGCATGCGATAGTGGAAAAAGAAGCGGCTGCCATAGTGGAATGCTGTAGAAGATGGAGGCATTTGATTAACTCAGTACCCTATATTAATATAATAACCGACCAAAGATCCATTTCCCTTATTTTTAATAAACAGAGTGCAACAAAAAGCAAAAATGAAAAATTAACACGATGGCGTTTAGAACTAGCTGATATTAATTATACAATCTCTTACAGGCCGAGGAACCAAAACATTGTAGCAGATGCCCTTTCAAGATGTTGCTCGACTGTAAATAACACTAAAGCGTTTTACAGTATCCATTCCCAGCTACGCCATCTTGGAGTTACAAGAATGATACATTACTGCAAAACCAGAAATCTACCTGTTATAAATTATAACTAATTATCAATTTACAACTCTCTTGAGAAATATTATAATCGTCGCGTTATAACTACCATTTAATTTTTTATTGTATTGATCTACTTTATTTGATAGATAAAACCCTTGGAGTTAAGAGGTTATTATTTCAATTTATCTATCCAAAAAAAAAAAAAAAAAAAAAAAAAAAAAAAAAAAAGAAAAAAAGTAATTTCCAAGGAGAAATATCTGCGTCCTGAAAGATTTGACGCGAATCCAAATTCTTCAACATCAGGCAAAGAATGGACTCACTGGTTTAAAACTCTCGAAAATTTTTTCTTATCTTCAGAATCTACATCTGACGAAAAGCTAAGAATATCAATAAACTTTGTATCACCAACTGTTTATGAATATATATCCGATTCACTATCTATTGAAAATGCGATCGACGTTCTCAAATCGTTGTACGTTAAACCAAAAAACGAAATATTTACTCGGCATCAATTAGCAACACGTAAGCAACAAGCTGGCGAAACGCTAGACGAATTTATACAAGCTCTCCGAACTCTTGCAAAAGATTGCAACTTCAAAGCAGTAACAGCCGATGTTTATTGTGATGAGTCTATTAGAGATGCGTTTATCACTGGCTTAAACTCAAGCATAATACGTCAAAGGCTACTGGAAAACACGACACTCACACTAACATCGGCATTCGACCAAGCACGCTCATTAGAACTTGCTCAAAAGCAAATGGCATTAGAGCGCTTAATTCGTATAACGCTTATGCTGGCCAAATATTCTTTAGCCTTTCGCGGCCATCGAGAAGGATTTACAGAGATTATAACGAAAATTTTTTGTCGCAAGTAGAACTACTTGCTCATTATGATGATGTGATGAAACAAATTATTTCAATGCGTTCCGGATCCATTACGTATCTTAGTCCAGATATACCAAAATGAATTAATAACAGTTTTGGGAGTAAGATTATTGGAAGAACTAACTACGAAAATCAATACATCGCCATTTTATTCTTTAATGTTAGATACGACACCAGCTATCACTAAGAAAGATCAATTCACCATTGTTATAAGACATATACGCATAGATCGCAGTGAAAACGAAAAAGCGACACATTTTGATATTATTGAAACCTTCTTAGGATTTTTTGAATAAACGGATCATTCAGCCAAAGGAATTACTGATGAGGTTCTGCGTATACTTAGTGAGTTAAATATTCCAATTGAAAAGTGCTATGGTCAAGGTTATGATGATGCCAGTGTTATGAGTGGAATATACAATGGACTACAGTCTAAAATTAAACAAATGCAACCAAATGCTGAATATGTCCACTGTAACAGTCACAACTTGAATTTACTTGTTAATGATAGCGTATCTGGCTGCATGATGCAATGCCATTTTATACCACACTTCAAAATATACATTCTTTCTTTGGAAACAGTATCAATCGGTGGGATCTGCTGTCACAGTTTTCTGGGGAATCGGAAAAAACTTAACCCTACGCATTGGTCAGGGAGAATACAATCTATAGCAGCTATTAAAGTTCGTTTCTTTGAAGTTTTAAAAGCAGTTACAAAAATAATACTGCAATCAAATGAGGTGGATGAAAGAAATGAAGCAGTCAATATTAAAAAACAAATCGAAAATTTTGAGTCTGTATTTATTACTGTATTTTTATTCAAAATCATGACTGAAATCAATTATGTATCTAAAATTTTACAAAAAAAAGATGTGGATTTAAGTACGGCAGTTTCTGCATTAGAAAATTTAAATATTAAACTAAAAATATTTTGAGACTCATATGAAGAATTTAAAATGGAAGCTAAAGTGCTAGCAAACTTGTGGAAAGTTGATCCGCGTTTTACGTGTAAACGACGAAGATTTGTTAAACGTCATTTTCATGAATTATCATCAATTATCGTTTTAGTAATAGTGAGGAAATATTCAATGTAAATGTTTTTTATTATACACTTGACAAAATAATTGTCCAAGTCGTTAAACGTTTCACCGGAATGAGAACTATCAACCATTATTTTGCATTTCTTGAACCTAAGAATATATTAACGATGTCGCAACAAAATATGGTAAAAGCTTGTGATACACTTTGCAGCAAATATACAGAAGTATTTACATCCAACCTAGCTAATCAATTTGTCCAACTTACCACAATTATTAAAATTAGATTTAAACCACACAATTATAATTAAACAGCTAGCTGATATTATGACAACCAAATATAGTGTATAGGAAAGTGATTTTTCCGAAATTTACATGACAGCTTTTTTTATTTTTCACATTACCCATAACGGTTGCAAGTGTGGAGAGAAGTTTTTATAAATTAAAAATAATTAAAGATTACAAAAGAAATGCAACCACTTAAAGCAGACTACATCATCTTGCATTTCTAGCCATAAAACATAAAATAGCATCAAACAATGCATGTTAAAGAAGTTGTGAATATCTTTGCAAATGCAAAAGTTAGAAAAAAAGTTTTTTATTATTATGTACTTTGTAAGTGTTTTTCATTCTGTGTTCTTTTCTGTAATAATAATAAACTACTGAATTTATAATATATTTACTGAATTTACTTTTTTTATAAAATAAATTTACCTTAAAGGAGCCCCTCAGGGGATTTTGCCTATGAGCCCGAAACTTTTAGCTGCGCTACTGGTTAAGAGTTGCAACTCTCAAATTATACAACGTATATTGAATAATGAAGGCCACATATTTGGCAAGAAGCCATTTATGAACAAGAATAATTTTAAGAAGAGAATGAACCTTACAAACGAGAATAAAACAAACATGACTCTAGGTAGGGATCAAAAATGTCAAACTCCTTTGCAGGAGAATAAAGATGGTTCAGATTAAGATGGCTTTTTGAGAATGACAAAAAAATTTTTTTTTGAGGTCCTTGTGATATACATATGAGACCGTCAGCTTCAAAACCGGCCCTTTGACATTTTTTTCGATTTTGAATGAAGCACGCCAAATGCTTCGTAATGGCTCGCACTATATTGAAAAATTAAAAAAATGATGCAAAACCTGTTCAATCCTATAGTTTTTACTATGTAAAATTCAGCAAATGGTGCAAAACCGGCTCTTTTTGTTTGCGCAGCTGCTTCAAAACCAGTTTATTATTTCAGCCAATAGGAAAGCACTTATCATACCACGTGATCACAACAGCTTATATTGAAAATACTTTCGTTTTTAATGCTTTTATCCTCTGGAAATTGCAAATTCTTCGTGATTTGTTTTGTAAGTAATAGAAAAAGTAGAAAATATTTATGAAATATTAACTAACTAAACATTTACAGACTTTTTGCGATGGAAAACGATTGAAAAGTAAAAAAAACAAGCAGACTGCAGTCACGCAAACGCGTGGCAGACCCCGAAAACACAAAACGAGCAAGGGAGAAGAAAGCTAGGTATGCATTACTGATGAAGTATTATTTTTAATTATGTTTATTAACTTTTAACTTCTATTTTTCTGCAGGTATTCAAAGAAGAGTCCACCAAAAATCCCTTCATGCAAGCACAAATTGGGTGCTTTCCAATGTCACTTCCTGTCACAGAGTGATGTCATCACTTTCAATGAGCGATTTTATCAAACAAGTAAGAAAATGGACCAGGACAACTTCATTTTGAAGCATAGTTCATCCCTACAGCCGAAACGTGTTAAAGGTGAATCAAATAGGAAAAGAGAATTTACTGTAAAATATTTTGTTACAAAGGCTGTCTCTTCCTCTATAAGAGTACGAGTTTGTAGGAAAAAATTTTTAGGAATATTAGGCATAAAAAAACATAGACTGCTTGGAGTTATCAGTAGATATCACAAATCTGGTACTTCAGCCAAAGAAAGTAGAGGTGAAGACAGGAAAGCAGAGAAGTTTGTTGAGAAAAAAGAGAAAGTAAATAAATTCATAGAATCATTTCAAGTTAGTGAAAAGCACTACTAAAGGTCACACTCAAAATGTAGGCAGTACTTACCAGCTGAACTCTCAACTGCTGCAATGTGGAGGATGTATAACAAAAAGTGTGATAGTCAATTAAAAGTTACCAAATGGTTTTTTACTAATATATTCAATACGGAGTATAATCTAGGTTTTGGGACCCCTAGAGTTGACACCTGCTCTGCATGTTCTGAACTTAAAACTAGAATCAAAAATACAAAAGATCTCCAAGCCAGAGAAAAAATAGTTTTAAAATTAAACATCCATTGCCAAAGAGCTGATGCTTATTTTGACAAGCTGAGGGAAGAAAGTGATGACCTTGTTACCCTCTCATTTGATTGTGAGAAGAACCAAGTCTTACCTAAACTATCAGATCAAGCTGCATATTATAGGAGGCAGCTCAACTTTTATAATTTTACAATTGTAAAAGGGAGCTCTCATAATACACTTAACAAAGAAAATATTGATTTTCACTATTGGATAGAGGGGGAGCAATCTAAGGGATCAAATGAAATTGCATCTGCTCTTTATTTTTCTCTGAATAATTTAAGCATGTCTAGCAACATAAAAAGAGTCAGATTGTGCTGTGATGCCCTGGGCAAAATAAGAATACAGTAATGATTGGTATGATCAGTTATTGGCTCCACAATAAAGCTTATCCTCATATTCAAACAGTGGAACTGGATTTCCCAGTGACAGGTCACTCCTTTATCCCACCAGATAGGGTGTTTGGCACCATTGAAAAGGTCATCAATAAGAAGGAGATCATTGTTAGCCCCAAAGAGTATGTGGAGGTCATTGAAAAACATTCTGCAGTTTTCCACTTAGGAGAAGATTATAAAATTTTTGACTGGAAAAGTTATTTGAAAACAGTTCTAAGAAATAATGTTTCTTGGCATTTCAAAATAGCTAGTTGTAAAAGAATCATTGTGTTAAAAAGACCAAGAATTATTGAGGTGAAAGGTGAACCTTTTTATACAGTAGAAGTTAATGCTTTTAAGTCATTGACCAAGAAAGGTAAAAATTTTAATTCAATTAATTTATCAATCATTCATTCACAAATTAAAATTAACCCGAAGAAAATAAAGGATGTAGAAAAGTTATTTAACTCTCATTATGGTGTTGATTGGAGACAAGATCAAAATCTTGAGTTTTACAATAAAATCATACCTAATGAGGAAATAGATGGCATTGACTCTGATCAGGACAGTGAATCAGAAGAAAATAATGAGCTGTGCTGTGGTGAAGATGGATCATCTGATGTTGATGATGCTGATGTTAGGATTTAGTAATTTAAATTTTGTGAACTTGAAACTATTTTATTGTAAAGAATTTCTTATTATGACATTGACTTGCCTTTTTAATGTGTTTTTTAAGGTGCATATAAAAAAAAGAAAGATATATAATTTTTGTCTTGCTAATTATTACATAAGTAAATTTAATCTTTTAAATGTTGTTCACACATGTATTTGTGGCCTATACATGTCCAGCAGAAATTTTATGTACACCATAAATTTATTTAATAACACCATATTGCAAGAACCATTATAAATTTCTCATTAAAAATTTTTTCCGTGTTTTGTTGCTTCTACTATAAAACCCAGGTAGCTAAACATATATGACATGTGATGCAGGTATTTCTTCAATTTTTATGACCACTAATAATTAGTTACGTTATTGCATTTTAATAGAAATTTAATGCATGGCAAAAATTATTTCGAAATATATTTGACTTTTTAAAAAACATTAGCGGGCTATCCTGCTAAAAAAGGGGGGAGAGAGTTTTCTAAAATTGTCCATAGATGGCGTAAATATACTGAAAAGCGTGTGAAATCGCGGTGGACTTTAAATAACCATGGGTTCCAACAAAATTAATCACAAAACAATTAACATTTTATTAAAATGTGCAGTGGCTGGATCAAAACCGGCTCTTTTTTGAAAAAAATGCCCTTTAATTAAATATTTCTATTCAATGATTATCACAATTACTGATATTCACATAGAAAACCATTCATTAGTGACTAAACATGAGGTGTATATGTTTTTTTTAATTTTTTTATTTGCACAAAAAAAAAAGTGTATCCTGTAAAATTTGCTTTAGTGCAAAGGGCCGGTTTTGAAGCTGACGGTCTCATATGTAGGGTAAAGTAGGGTAACTATTAACCGTATTTATTAATTATGTTTATTCCTTGCGTTTTTAACTTACTTTGTTGTCGTTATTGTAGTGACTTTATATATTTGATTAAAGCCTAATACTTAATGTTGTATTTTGTTACGGGCTCACAATAATTTAATAAAATATATAAAAATGGATGCCAAGTATTTAAAAAATTTCAACCTCATTCAACGAAGCAATAACAATACTTGACCAAAAGTTTCGAAAACGGTCAACGGCTATTAAGGTGCGTCACAAACTTCGATCGCTTAAACAACACGAGGGCAAATCAGTCAAAAAATAAGTGTGCAACCTAAAGCAATTTGCCAGAAAGTGTCCGACTCAGTCTCTCACCGCCGATCAACATAGAAACCTATAAATATGTGATGTTTTTATATAAGGAATTTACTCACTAACTATTCGACAGCGACTACTAAAATCTACAGAAGATAATCTAGATGTACTTTATGAAACAGCACTTACTATGGAACTGACAGCCAAAGATGCTCTTAATTTAACAACTACGAAGGCTACTATCGTATTACCAAATTTTGCAGCTACGAAACAGCAATTATCAAACCTTGTTTTTGGTGTGGTAGTAAGTTAAACCCAAAAGCAAAATGCCCAGCACGTAACTCTACCTGTACAAACTGTCAAAGAAAAGGTCACGGTCAACCGTCTGTCTGTCAAAAACAAAAAAAATTACGCTAAAACAGCCGCAATTAACGAAAAATACACAGACAAAAAGGATGAGAGTACACTACTATCTTCGGCCATACCCGCAATTAACTCACCAAGTAGATTAATTGATGTCACCATAAACAAAAATAAGACTTAAGCATTATTGGATACCGGCTCAGACAAATCATTTATTACCTCCGAACTTCTTATGCAATGGAACCTTGCCTACGACACACGGTGCACTTCACAGGTGTCACTGGTAGATCACTCCACTATTAATGGTTCGCGAAAAACTAAAAGCACAGTTTCTTGTTGTTGACAACTTGGTAGCGCCTTTAATTATCAGAAAGGACGTACTGTCACAACATTCTTCAGTAACTATCAGCTTTAAAGGAAATAAAGAACCACTCAAATTTGTCTTGCTACAAACAGCATAAAATTTAACACTGATGCATTAATACCTGGAGTAGATATCAATAAAATAAAGTCTCGACGAAATCATGACGAAGCAAAAATATTCCATTTTTAACTGAAGAAATCAACCGCATGCTCAAACAAACTTTTGTTCAAGTAAGCCGCAACCCTTGGCGTGCTCAATACTTTGTGGTATTTTCAGGGTACAAAAATCGCAAAGTAATCGATTATTCAAATACAATCAACTTACACACGGCATTAGATTCATACCCAATATAACGAATTGACATGTTACTTAAAATAGCAGCCAATAAAGTTTTTAGTGCTATTGACCTAAAATCCGCATACCATCAGTTAAAAATACGACCAGAAGACTATAACCTAACTGCATTTAAAGCTAATGGTAGACTTTACGAGTTCTACCTCAAAAGACTACCTTTTTTAATTGCATCTCACATCGCTTCGATTAAAAGACAGTTTGAAATATTTTACAGCGGTTTATTCGTAGCACCAAAAAACAAAAAAAAAAAAAAAAGTAAAAATTTAAAGCATTAAGGCGACATTTTTACGTAATTAAATAACCATTATAAGTCATTTGATTTCCCATTACACAGTTAGTTGTATTTAAAGAGCCATTTCGATTTGCAATTGCTCGTGATTGATTATTAAATTCACGTCACGCTCCAGTCAGTTCAGATACTGGATTATTATTATCATCGAGTTATAAAGTTTGTTAATTTTGCCAAAATGTCAAACCTGCAATCAAAACGTAGACTTAGAACGGTTAATGTAAAATTATTAAATAAACTTTTTGAAAAATCATCCGAAATTCTATCTAATAACAATGACGAAAACCAATAACAAATTTTAATCGATATTCGCGACACTATTAATGAAAAATTCACTAAGATTATTCAGTTGGATGGAGAAATTTCCTTGCTTATTGAAAATGATGATGAACTATAGCAGGAAGCAGAATCATCCACAGAATTTACACTTTTATGTAAGAACGAGCTTTCAATTATTAACAGGCATTTATAAAAACACGATCCCAAGATCGATTCTTTAAGTTTATCAAGTAATTCTAAAAATAAAACAATCAAACTTCCTATATTAAAACTAGAACCATTTGATGGCAGACCAGAAAACTGGGAAACTTTTATAGAGAACTTTAATTGTGCAATCGATCTTAATAATGATTTATCTGACATCCAAAAAACGATTTACTTACGCAACTTACTTCAGGGACCTGCCCTAGCTTCTATAACCGGTCTCGCCTTGACAAAGGAAAATTACAAGGCTGCATTAGAAATACTTAAACGAAGATATGACAATAAGCAAGCTCTTATATCATCACATATGCGTAAACTCTTGTCATTAGAGAAAATTCATAGTAATAGTAAAATTGAAAAGTTAAGACAATTTTTTGACAACTTAGAAATACAAGTAAGAAGTCTCGAGAATCTAGGTATTAATAGCAATATGTACGGACCTCTCCTTATCTCAGTAATTTTGGAAAAGATACCAGAAGAACTAGCATTAATTGTCAACCGTCAATTTAATAACATTGACAGCTGGGATCTTAAATTACTAGTTGATCTTCTAAAGACTAAATTGCGTGCGCGAGAACAAGAATTAACTAACTCATTAGATATATCAGACAGGTTTATTACTACAGAAACATTTCACACTAGTGCAAATAATAGATTATCAATCTGAAGGACAATTGACTTCAGTTGCAGAAGCTACATCTGAAAGTCAACAATCTGCTTTGCTGCTAACTGCATCAACTCAAGTCTTGGACAACGATGGCAATTTACATAATTGCAGAATACTTTTTGACAATTGCTTTCAGTTAAGTTATACATCACCCAATTTACAGTCAAAGTTAAAAGTCAAAACATTAGGTACGAAGGAAATATGTATAAAAATATTTGGTAACAACAATACAAAAGAAATCTTAGAAAAAGTTGAGTTACGATTTAAATGTCTACTTGGCCGCACAATACGAATAGTTTGCTACGTAAAAGACATGTTCTCCTCTTAACGGACAATATATAAATCTTGCTACTGAAAAGTATAGACACTTACATAATATTAAGTTAGCAGACAGTAATTTGAGAAGTAGTGGTATGAAAGTAGATGTTCTGATTGGAGCTGACTTTTATTGGTCATTTGTAGAAAATACAACCATTAAAGGCTACCACATTGATTCTATTACTTTAAAATATAAACTGGATTTTTTACTAAGTGGTTCTATTTTTGTTAAAAAAGCATTTGAAAATAATAAGCCTGGTAGTTGCATTAACGCTACGCGTGTCATGTTAGTAGAATCATCTCCTCCTGAGTCTTTAGTGAAACAAGCTATTGTTGATGATTTCCGTTTCTCTCAAAACATCGTTATTCCAAGGTGGTACATTAATCATTCTAATAATCCAGTTCTCACTGCTTCAATTTAGAGGTTTTAGGTTGACCTAAATGGTACTCAAGATGTTTCAAAAGATATCAATACTTTGGGTGGGCATGAGATATATTCCATTGAAAACAAAATAAAAAGCGTTCCTTTTTTGGATTTATACACTTTTTTAAATAATCGCTTTGCAAAAGAAATTTTAACTCAGTAGCGGATCATGCGTTTTTTGGTGTTTTAGATACCAAATTATAAACATAGAGTAAACTCCAAACATTTATATGTTTATACTAGTGTCAAAACAAGGAAGTTTTGTCAAAATATCAAAATATTTGGAGCCTGGGAACTAAAAAGCCCTTTAAATCTTGCCCCCTGCCCTAAAGTGGAGAGCAACAAGTTCATAATTTTTGTTATAAACTATTCTTAACTAAATTCATATTAATTTAAAAATTTCAAATTTTATGAAAAAATCTTTTATACACTGGCGAGCAAAAAAAAGTGAACAGCGACTGCTTACGCATAAAATGAAAGAGCTCTGGTCAGAAACTCATACAAGCTTGTTTATTTTTGTTCGTACTATCAAAGAATTTACGTTTATCTTTCAAAGAAAACATGAATAAACTTCTAAACATTAGATATGAATACAGTGAACGTTGTCAGCAAAATCTGTAGTTGATATTAGAGCGTGGGTGAAATAGGTCGTATTATCGCTATATTATTATTATAAAAAATAAAAGGAAAAAAATGTCTCCAAATAAAAGGTAATTTTTTTTTATTTTTATTTTGGTTATTATTTATGCCTCTAACTTATTTAAAATGAAAAATCCCCTTTAATTTTGATGTTATTGGATTCTTATGAAAAAAAAAATATTCATTTAGAATACATAGTTTATCATTAAATAAATATTTTCTTCATATATTACTCTAAAAATATTATCATTTTTCTTTCACAGAGGACCTCATTTAACAATGGAACAAAAAGGAATCATTGTTGGAATGAGTGCGTCCGGTAAATCGATACGCCAAATTATTCAAATTATGAAAGCTCAAGGTGTAAACATTAGTGTTGGTGGAGTTCACAAGATACTTTCATGTCAGAAAAACAATAAAACAACAGCTAGAAAAAAAGGTTCTGGCAGACCAAGAAAAATGACGGAAAGAGATTGTCACAAGTTAAAATTCAATGTTTTAAAAAATCGAAAAACCACTATGACGCATATCGCAGAAACTTTTACGTGTTCTGATGATAAAAAGGTTAGCCGATGGACAAGGATCGAGGCGTCTTAAAGATCAGGGGTTCAAAATACACCCATGTAAAAAAGTACCTCCTCTTACAGCACGCCATAAAAAGGCAAGGTTAGCTTGGGTAAAAAATAATAAAAACACAGACTGGACAAAAATATTATGGTCAGATGAATCACGATTTTGTTTGCATTCAGATCGTCCACAGATGTGCATTAGACGTAAGAACGAACAATTAAATCCAGATTCTATTCACCAAACGGTAAAGGGTAATCTTGGAATTATGGTTTGGGGTTGTTTTTCTGCCAAAGGTGTGGGCAGATTGCATAGAGTCGAAGATGGATTACGAATAAATTCCAAAGAATACATTAGTATTCTACAAAAATCTTTGCTGCCCACACTGGAAGAATTAGAAGAGGATGAAATTAAATTTCAACATGACAATGCTACTTGCCATACGTCTAAACAAGTTAAAAAATGGCTCAAGGATAACAATATCTTCCTTTTTGAAAATTGGCCTGCCCAAAGTCCAGACCTTAATCCCATTGAAAATTTGTGGGACTATATGGATAAAGAGGTCCATAAAAATAATATTTCATCTTTGGATGATCTTTGGGCAGCCATAAAACAAGTTTGGGTTACGATACCTGACCGTTTGATAGCAAATTTAATTGAGTCGATGCCGCGTCGATTAAATGAAGTGATGAAAAATGGTGGTGGCTACACAAAATATTAATTTTTTTTTTCAAAATGAGTCGTATATATGTGTATGTATATGTATTTAATATAAGGGTCATTCCATGCCAAGTGGTGCAAATTTTAATGAGGTCCCTCATGGACCATCTCAGATTTTATTGAAATTTTTTGATTTTGTACATATATATGTTAAAAGCATGTTTTGAAAATTTTAGATCAATATCTAATATGGTTCTTGAGAAAACGCTATTTAAGTAGTGGGCTATTTTGCATAAAATTTCACTCTACAAGAAAAAAGGGTTTTTTCATCATTTTTAACAGCCAATAACTTTTGAACAAGTTAGTTTTATACTTCAATTATTATAAGATAGCAAGTGTGCTGTGGATACTTTGAAAAAAGAAAAAAATATTATTTCTGGCATCTTAACTTTTTCCATAATGGCGGGCTAAAGTTGGTTTTTTTGTTTTAAGAATAAGTTTTTTTGTGATTTTAAAGACCTTAATCTTAAAAACTAGTTACAAAGTTAATACAAATCAAATTGCCTGCTGATCTACATGTGGTGCATAAACATTTTTAAAAAAATCAGTTGATTAAAGAGCTGCATTCAAAAGTTATAGGTCTCCAAAATGAGTCAGATCGAGATTTTCGTAAAATTGATCTGTGATGCAAAGCATCTGTTACCTAAGATGGCACTTTTTTTTTTTTATAAAATTTTTTATACGCATCAATTAAAGACTGTTAATTAATAAAAACCAAAAAAATTAATGGGCGCTTATTTATAACCCCCAAAAGGTAGTCTCTAAAAGTCAGGTAAATTTTCCATAAAATTCTGAAATTGACATAATAAATAAATGCATTGAATTATATAATGTTATTTATTATGAAATATCAATTAAAAAATATCAATGCTTAAAACCTTTTAATCCCTTTAGATAAAGAACTTTTAAATCCCAATAGATAAAGTCCCCTCCCCTCTGTCCCCTCCCCTCTTTATAATACAATAATTTTTTTAATGAAAAACAAACAAAATGTTTTTAAGAAAATAAACAAAAATAATTAAATTTACAAAAAGTTAAATTTCTCAAATAATAAAATAATCTCATTGATTTCTTTTAAGTCAATACTATAAAATCTTCTGAATTCTAAATTCTGCATGTAGAAAAATCCACATTAGTGCAAATAATATCAAATGAGACTCTTCTTATTTTTATTGAGGTAAGTGACATTGGGATAAAACTGTGGTGGTTTCGTGTCCCAGGTATTGTCGAACAAGAACGATATCTCTCTTCCAAATTGAAGTTTGTAGTATGTGTTTCTATTGAAACTTTGTCAACAAAAAAAAAAGATATTCCTTTGACGTGTTGAACACACCAGCTGTACATTTTGCTTGGTGTGTCAATAGGATCGTTTAGTGATTGTAGACTGGCTCGTGCAACAAGACGTTTCACTGTTCCACCAACACCATCACAAGGGCTTTTACCATGCGATGTTGCAAAAAAGTGCCACTCTGCAGTCATGTCAAAATCGTGTTTATGGTAGCATAAGTTGATAAGATTTTTGTAATTTTTATATTGTGATGCAGCTCCATCACTAAAATAGATAATGTGTTCAAATGTTTGTAATTGTTTAAGTTTATCAATAACATTACCGATAAAGCAATGAACAGCATCTGTTCCATGTTTCAGATGATCTGATATAACACAATAACTTTGACTATCAAGTTTTCCATCTTTTATAAAATACGCAACAAAGGGGTGCACAGTTGCTTGGCTGTTATTCCAGTGAAAACCTTGCACTGCATCCTGTATTAGAAAACTATAGTTTTCTGCAAAGTCAAGAAGAACCAAAGCTTGATTTTCTTTTAAATTAGTTTTCAAATGTTGGTAGTAAGTGGCTTGACTTTTTGATATAAAATGATGCACTCGTAAACTATCTAACTGTTCATAAACCTTTTCAATAAATTCATCTAAAGGTAGAGTTGCTGGTACTAAAGTACATTGGTAATTTGATTTTTGCCATTGATAAAAGTTAACTTCACTAATTTCTTTTTCTGTAAACAAAGTGTCAATGTAGTCTAACAAAACCTTTTTAGCAGGACATTTATCGCAGCTATGCAGCATACAATCTCTATTTTCAATGCTACAAACCATTAATTTTAATAAGATTTTGTAATCAGAAATTCCAGGAATTTTCTGTACAAGGAGCTTTACATTTTGATGGTACTGGCAAACATAAACTGCATGCAGACCAGAAGCACCACCCACAGGAATGCACCACTTGGGCCTTAGCTCACAAAATTTTGAAAATCCAACTTTAAGATAATTATATTTCTTTTTAAACTCAATATGTAGCTCTTTCATATTGACTAGAAGAAGGCGCTTTTGGATATGTTGCTTTTTACTATCTACTTTAACTGAAACAAACTCTTTTTTTCCTGGACAAACCCTTGAATATTCATCGCATTCGTAGAAATGAACAACCTCTGTAATTACATCTTCGCTTAGTTTTCTACCCGGTTTTGGAGAAGGTTTTGATAGTATTCCACTTTTTTTACTTAATTTTCTGGCTTGTACTACAGATCTTTTTGAAGTAAAAAAAAACTTCTGAGTTTTCTCTATTGACCAACTGTCTGGAGTGAGTGTAAGAAGTGTGATTTTTTCAGAATTTGACAATGTTTTTTCAAATTTTGACTTAATTTTAGTCATAATATTGTCTAAATCTGTGTTTGTTTTTTTCAAACATTTTTTTGAGGGTGATTCAATTTCACAAAGTGCAGCTATTTCTATACCTAGCACATTGGCAACAGCCTTTTGTGTATGAGCTCTTATGCTATCAATTTTACGCTTTCCATATGCAACTCTATCTTTTTTTGAAACAAGTTTTAGAGGTGAGCATCCAAAACTTGCAATACTTGAATTAAGATCTTCTTTTAATGTATGGTTGTCAACATAAATTTCTTTTTCTTGGAGTTCATTTTCTTTTGTATTATGTTTGCAATTCAGAACTTTTCTGCAACTAGTGCAAATTTTTTGACCAGGTATTAAACCAAAATCTTTGGCATATGAAAGACTGATAACTCTAAGAGAATCTAAAAAATAACGGAAATAATTATTAAATATTTTTTTTTTTATTTATTTAGTGTTATTAAGGTATTTTTATTAAATTAAGATATTAAATATTGAAACTTACTTTTCACATTTTTTGCGTGCTTGTTCAACGGATTACAACAATACCTGCGATGTTCATTCTCATACCTCGACAAGTAAACTTTCTCGTGATAGCTACAAATAAAATCTATGGGATTTATTTTGCTTCTCAAAGAAATAAGCTCTTGGTTTAGTTTAGACAGTTCTTGGTAGCGTTTACTTTTATTAGATAGATAGCACTGTTCATTTAATGCTTTACCAATACAGCAAGTAGAAAGCTCAGGCATATTACTTATTATTAATTAGTTCTAAAATACAACAATTTATTTGGTTTTATTAGTACTTTTTAGATTGACATACTAGTAATATAGAATTAAATGAAACAATAACTAAACTTTTAAAAAGTAATAATTTTTTATGGAAAATTTACCTGACTTTTAGAGACTACCTTTTGGGGGTTATAAATAAGCGCCCATTAATTTTTTTGGTTTTTATTAATTAACAGTCTTTAATTGATGCGTATAAAAAATTTTATAAAAAAAAAAAAGTGCCATCTTAGGTAACAGATGCTTTGCATCACAGATCAATTTTACGAAAATCTCGATCTGACTCATTTTGGAGACCTATAACTTTTGAATGCAGCTCTTTAATCAACTGATTTTTTTAAAAATGTTTATGCACCACATGTAGATCAGCAGGCAATTTGATTTGTATTAACTTTGTAACTAGATTTTAAGATTAAGGTCTTTAAAATCACAAAAAAACTTATTCTTAAAACAAAAAAACCAACTTTAGCCCGCCATTATGGAAAAAGTTAAGATGCCAGAAATAATATTTTTTTCTTTTTTCAAAGTATCCACAGCACACTTGCTATCTTATAATAATTGAAGTATAAAACTAACTTGTTCAAAAGTTATTGGCTGTTAAAAATGATGAAAAAACCCTTTTTTCTTGTAGAGTGAAATTTTATGCAAAATAGCCCACTACTTAAATAGCGTTTTCTCAAGAACCATATTAGATATTGATCTAAAATTTTCAAAACATGCTTTTAACATATATATGTACAAAATCAAAAAATTTCAATAAAATCTGAGATGGTCCGTAAGGGACCTTTGCACCACTTGGCATGGAATGACCCATAAGCGATATGTTATATTTTATGTATTATATTTTTAATTGATTAATAATACATAATTTACTGAAAAATTGTACTGTTCACTTTTTTTTGCTCGCCAGTGTAGTTCAAGAATTATGTCAATCTTAAAATTGTAACCCCCTCAAATTGAGGGGGGTTAAAACTTTAAATGGCCATCATTTTTAAACGCTATAAAATTATTGCACAAAATTTAAAATTTTTTATAAATAATGACCTTAGTTAAGAATAGTAAAAATTTTTTTTTTCTTACTCGTTGCTCCCACGTTTGGGGCAAGGGGGGCAAAAAATTAGGGTTGTTACTGTTCCCAGGCTCTAATTAACCCAATAATATGCAAAACATCCTTATTTGACATAAACATAAACATATAAACGTTTGGATTTTATCTTATGTTTGGAAGTTAGCTTTCTCAGACAAAACAAAAACACAGAATCCACCCTCTGTCTCAACTATATAAAAATGCCTTTGTTGTTATTTTTAGCTTTATTTTACACCTGAAAAGGTCTCTGCATTAGAACTGTTTGAAAATTTACTTTGCATTTAGATATTAATATAAAAATTATACTAAAGATTCATTAAAAAAACTCCCATTATTGTGTCGAAATGAGCTTAACAAGACAAAGGTTTCATAAAGAAAACAGGAATATAGTTTGTTTCTGCTGTCTAAATAAAGACGTAAAATGTCATAAATTAGAAAATAACCCAGCTCTACAAGAACTCATTATTCTATATGTGGATCCAGGCTTTTGTTTGGAAATCAATTCTCTACCATCTGGAGTTTGTTCAACTTGTAAAAAATGTCTTCATTTAAAAAAGGTTAAATAAAAGTTTGTCATTAATGCTAATGTATTGACGATATATGAAAATGTAAATATATATATAAACGTATATGAAATACTATATTAAAAAATTTTAGAATGAAGGGTATGTCTCTCAAAACATAGAAGATATGTGGAAGATTGGAAGAGTATTATTACGAAAACTAGGTAGGTTACAGGATACTAGTTTATGCACATGCCCAATTTGCTGTATTGCAAAAGAGAAAAGGAGTCATAGAAAAATCAATCTTTCTGAATTTATTGAAGATTTTGGTTATAAGCATAAGTCCTCAGATGTAAATAACACATCTTTTTGCACAGATTGCTGCCAAAAGGTAGGTAAAGGTATCAGACACCCTTGCACAAAATCTGAAATAGTGCAAAATCTACATAAGCTCATTCTTTCTCAAGACTCAAAAACCTCCCAACAAGTTATTTCCTCTGTACTAAAAAATATGCATAAAACATCTGAAAATAACGAATTAACTATAGCAACAGGTAAATGTGTATTTATATTTCTTTACCTATCTATATTTATTAATAATTTTATAAAATACATTTATATTAAAGTTAAACATTAGTGAATAGAACGTTTTTCATATATTTTTTGTAGGTGGTAAAGCCCTTCATGTTGCTCTCTACTCTGGAGATGTGCATAAACTTATTTTAGAAATATCTTCAGATACATTATTTAGTATAAAAAAGAAAATGGATCTTCCCATGTCAGCAATGGATTGTATAATGACTGAGATACGTAAAGATTTGGGTCGCGGAGGTAACAGTAATGCACATGAACTTTGTTTTGCATATATTCATATTACTTATATATTTATAAATTATTCTTATATTTTTTGCTAGGTATTGAACCTAATGCCTCAAAAATTATTAAGGACAAATCTTTCCAGTTAAATGAATTTTATAAAAACGTTTTATGCAGCTTTCAACAAACACACAACAAAGAAAAATACAAGGTTGTTGATAAAATTCAAAAAGATGTTGTATTTGTTCCTGAACCGTGGGAACTAATAAAAAAGATTTGTGAACACAGAAAACTTAACCCCTACAATTGCTTAATAAGAGTTGGTATTGATGGAGGTCAAGGCTCACTGAAAGTCATAATGAACATCTTCAACCCAGAAGAGCTACAATCAGAGAAAAGAAACATGAAAAATACAGGGGTCAATACAGTTCTTATTTTGGGTCTTGTACGTGGAGTACAAGAAAGGTCATTATTTATAAAAAATTTTAAATTTTGTGCAATAATTTTATAGCGTTTAAAAATGATGGCCATTTAAAGTTTTAACCCCCCTCAATTTGAGGGGGTTACAATTTTAAGATTGACATAATTCTTGAACTATAAAAGATTTTTTCATAAAATTTGAAATTTTTAAATTAATATGAATTTAGTTAAGAATAGTTTATAACAAAAATTATGAACTTGTTGCTCTCCACTTTAGGGCAGGGGGCAAGATTTAAAGGGCTTTTTAGTTCCCAGGCTCCAAATATTTTGATATTTTGACAAAACTTCCTTGTTTTGACACTAGTATAAACATATAAATGTTTGGAGTTTACTCTATGTTTATAATTTGGTATCTAAAACACCAAAAAACGCATGATCCGCTACTGAGTTAAAATTTCTTTTGCAAAGCGATTATTTAAAAAAGTGTATAAATCCAAAAAAGGAACGCTTTTTATTTTGTTTTCAATGGAATATATCTCATGCCCACCCAAAGTATTGATATCTTTTGAAACATCTTGAGTACCATTTAGGTCAACCTAAAACCTCTAAATTGAAGCAGTGATGGGTTTAGTGATACCAGTCTTAATGCTTAAGGCTGTTGTCTCTTTTTATTATATTCTTTTATTGATAAACAATACCACTGTTCACTAATTATCGCAAAATCTAGAATTGCTCAAGTTAAGAAAAGTACTATTACTCGTCTAGAATTAAGGGCTGCGTTGTTACTAGCAGAAACTATGTCTATTACTTTAAAAGAACTTTCTCCAATTTTTAATTTTAAAAGAGTTGTTTGCTGGACTGATTCTTCTATTGTTTTGCATAGGGCTGCCAATTCGAACTTTTTTTTAGAAGTTCGAACTTGAACATGTTCGAACTATTTGGGAAAAAAGTTCGAACATTTTCGAACTTTTTTTAATGTACTAAAACACGCAAAATGAAAGAGTACAAGTTAAAAACAACACCGTTTATTTATCTATTCATAAAACTGTTTATTTATAAAAACAAAACTGTTTATTATTGAGACCCGCTTCTCATTTTCACTACATTTAACTTGAAAAAATTGTCTATTTTAGAATAAACAACATCACTCAGTATTTTTAAGTGTTTGTTTTAAAAATGTTAATGCATCTAATGTATCATCCCGTAATGAGCTCCTTATTTTTTTAGCAAATAATCCTAGGCTAGAGAAAGCCCTTTCAGCCTGCACAGATGTCGGAGGAATAGTTTTAACAGCATTAAAAAGCATTTCTAAACTTTTGGGTCTTGATTTGCTGGCTTCAAAAAGAGCCATTTCCTTTTTAATGAGGTTAGATCCAAGTTCACCTTTGTCTACTGTCATTTGAAAATCAGATGTTTTAATGAAACATTTAAGTTCTTGAGCTAAAGTCAATTTCATGTCAGCATTTTTCATATCATCAGTTATATCATTGTTATTGACTTCTCCATCAACATCAGATTCTTCCTCGCTAGACTGGAATAATCTTTGAATAAGATTGGTAGCAAAATTTGCTATAGAGTTTCTTTTTATTTTATTCCCAAACTGATCATCTTGATTCAAAACATCTGGGTTTGATAAATATTTCATTAGATGTATTAACTTTATGTTTCTCCTTTCAACAATACTTTTTTCAAACTGCTGTTTTACAAGTTGACTAATTGGCGTGTTGGCTTCATCCAATTTATTCCAGATGAATTGAATTATAATTTCAGAAGACAATAAATCAGCATCACGTTTGGAAAGTGCTTCAATAGCTAGTTTGAGCGGCTTTAGGGCAACACAAAGGTTATTAACTTTATCAAGTTCGTTCTTAGAAAGAGGAAAATTGGTGTTTTTGCTAATTAAAGCTATTTTTTTCATCAAACTGGCTCCATCTGTAACAAAGGCAACAATATCTTTGTCTAAGTTTAAACCAAATGAATTAAGTTTTTTATTAATTAGTTCAATGGCTTTCGATGCTGGCATTGTGCCATGCACCCTTAACATTCCAAGAGATTGAAATCCTCCGTTATAATGAATATTCAAATGTATCTCCTGTTTTTAACTGATGTGTACTCGTCAAATGTTAGGCTAAATTTTCCATTTGTTAAAATGACTTTTTGTAATGAAGCAATTACTTGTTTCTTGATTGTTTCAAAGTATTTCATCACTAAATCGCGAACAGTTTGAAGACTTTTGGGCAAATTATATCCTTGAGCACGAAATGCTGATCGCAAAACTTGACTATTAGCAATGGTTGTAAAACTTATTCCATCAATAGCAGTCAATCTGCTCAAGATTTCAGGTAAAGTTTTAATCCCAGAACTAAAAAAGTTTTCAATTCTTGGTATTTTAGGAACATGACTAATTTCGAAAGCCTCAGAGGCCAAGGTATTACATTTAATAATGTCAATTTTATGTTTCGTTTTTAAGTGTCTTGTAATAGTGCTTGTTGTTGAGCCAGGAGTTTTTAATAAAACTTTACAAATTTTACATTTGGGTTGTTGCAGTTCTTGGGAAAATTCAAAATAATCCCAAACCTTTGATCTTCTGGATGTGCTAACGTCTTTGAAAGTGGCCATGTTTTATTTTTAATTAATGTTTTAATTTTTTAGGCATTTCTTCTGAAAGTTCGAACTTTTAAGCGAAAAAAGTTCGAACCTGAACATTAAAATTTTGGCGTAAAGTTCGAACGTTCGAACTTGAACATGTTCGAGCTAGCAGCCCTAGTTTTGCATTGGATTAATAACAGTAAAAAAAAGTTATCATCCCTTTATTCAAACACGTGTACTGAAAATTCGAAATACTTTTAACATTTCATACTGGAAATATGTTGACTCCGAAAGCAACCCAGCAGATATACTATCAAGAGGTACAACTCTAGCAAAATTACATAATTACAAGCTTTGGTTTAATGGACCTTCATTTTTACATAATGATCGTAAAGATTGGCCGAAATTTGAGTTAACAAGTCAACCTATGATTATGTTAGACGAATATCTAACCAATGTAATTACAAACGACATTCCTATTAATTTAGATATTATTGACATCAAAAGGTTTAACAACTATTTAAGTTTATTACGTACTACATCTTTAGTAATGAGATTCATAAAGAACCTAAGGAAGAAGAAAGCATAAGAAGAAGAATTAAATTTATCTACTTTAGAGTCGACAGAAATTGAAGCCGCGCTAAAAATTTGGATTCAATATACACAAAAAACTTTGGCAAATACAAAAAATTATAAACAGCTTCAATACGATCTAAATTTAAAAAATGTTGATGGTGTTATACGATGTTATGGACGACTAAAAAATGCACCGATTACGTCAGATATGAAACATCCTATCCTCTTACCGCGTGATTCAGAATTTACGGACTTAGTTATTTACTATCATCACTCATTAGTCATGCATAATGGAGTTAAAGAAACTCTAAACCAACTACGCAGTATGTTTTGGGTACCGAAAGCTAGAAATTATATTAAAAAACTTATTCGAAGATACCATTTGTGCAAGCGTTTCGAAGGACTACCTTACTCTTACCCTGAAGCCCCTCCTTTGCCTTTAAGCAGACTTAATGATGATCACGCCTTTAATTTTACAGGTGTTGACTACTCAGGCCTATTATACGTTAAGAATATTTTTGAGGGCAATAATTTATATAAAGTTTAGATTTTTTTAAATGCTTGCTGTTCTACACGCTCTTTGTTTTTAGATCTCGTTCCAGATTTTTCAGCTGAATCTTGTGTACGAAGTTTACAACGGTTTATAGCGAAACGAGGCGCGCCTACTAAAACCATTTCCGATAACGGCTCACAATATAAAAAAACTCAAGATTTCATTTCATCTCGTGGTATATCATGGCATTTCAACGCTGCCGCTGCGCCCTGGTGAATTGTTGCTTCGACCAAACGTTGCCTCCACAAAGTAATACACTCTAAAAAAAAATCCGTTAAAATATCAACAGAGTAACTCCGTTGACAGTAAATCCGTTAAACTCCGTTAAGTTTACGGATTAAATTGTAGCAAAATAAGGGAGTAAAACAACGGATAACACCGTTACCTATTAAATAACAGAATAACTTTGTTAAGTTAACGGAGTTCAGGCGTGTAAAAGAGTTCAGAATATTAATTTCTTTGAACACTTAATATTTTTTTGAAGCTTAAAACTTATTTAAAAAGTGTATTGAATTTTAATTAGTAAATATTATCTAAAAAGTGTATTGAATTTTAATTAGTAAATATTATTATAATGTGTGTTTAAGGTTAGTTATTTTCATTATTAATATCATTTCTTCATTACTAAGTTATATTACTTAATTGCATAATTTAATGTTTTATACATTTACAGAATGTGTGTGCTAATCAAAGTATGGTCTTCTGATCGAATTATTAAGAAGTTAGTTGCCATCAACAGTAGTGAAGATTTTGCTGCTAAAGGTGACAATGCTATAAAAGCATTTTAAAACAAATATGCAATGTTTTAAATGCTCAAATTATTTTGCAGATTTATTAAATCTTTTTTACCATTTTCGAAATTTTCATGGCTTAGCCACGAGAGGATCTGAATTACGCTGTATGTTTAATAACTGTCCAAGAGTATTCCTTAGCTTTAGTAAGTTAAAAAAGCATTTTGAGCACCATCATTTTGTTGTGCCAGATCAAACTTTAGGCTTCAACAATAATGGAAGTTGCAGTAACAACTTACGAAGTGAGTCACAGGAAGATGCATTTGACATAAATTTTCCAAGTGACCCACATGAAGATTGTAATAATGCCACAATTGTTAACTCTAGTTCTATAACAAGAGACAATATTGAAGAATCTGTTATGAAGTTTGTATCAGAAATAACTTCAAAACCAAACATCACTTTAGCTAAATCGCAGCTTATTATGGAAAATGTGTCTGGCCTACTAAATGACGTTGCTGTTTATGCTTCAAAGATAGTAGAAACTCTAGCAATTAAGTTGAAAGTAGCTCCAACTAATGAATTTGTTTTTGATGCGATAAATGATGTCAATAGTATGTTTAGTATTTTCAATAAAACTGACACTATATATAAAAGAAACAAATGGCTAAAAGAATGTGGGTACTATATTGAGGCAACAGAAATATCACTAGGTATACGTGAAGAGCAACAATACTCTATGGCATTGCAATCAATGCATTCTGTTTTAGTAGAGGACAAATGCTATATTGTGCCTATTGATATCCTACTTGCCAAGATATTGGAACAAGCTTCATCAAGGATTACTTTCCCACAGTGCACACCAAGTTCACTCCCAAAGAAAGTACAAGATTTTGTTGATACACATACTTTTTATCATTCCTTCAACGGCACCAAAAAACATTTTTGCTACACTTTTTTATTGATGCGTTTGAAGTAACAAATGTGCTTGGGAGCCATACACGTGTACATAAACTTGAAGCTTTATACATGATGATACGCAATATTGCTCCTGAGTATCAGTCTAAGACTGATAGCATTTTCTTAGTTGGTTTATGGTATGCACTAGATGCACACACAGATAAATACTCATACTATCCAATCCTTCATAGTGTTGTATCTTTATTGCAACAATTGGAAAGTGAACAGGGTGTTGTTGTCAAAGTTAATGGAGTGGAAGAAATTATTCATGCCGTTTTGATTTTATTTTCTGCTGATAATTTAGGAGCACACACTTTGTTTGGCTTCATGGAAAGCTTTAATGCAAAATACTTTTGCCGATTTTGCAAGTGTACACATGGTGAAATTCAAACTTCATTCAAGGCAGAAACCTTTGATAAGAGGACTCAAGCAGAATACGATATGTGTGTATCAGAAAGTAGAAGCAATAACTACAATGCTTCAGAATCTGGCATTAAGCATGGTTGTCCTTTCAATTGTTTGTCACAGTTTCACTGCATAGACCAGAGTGCAGTTGACTGCATGCATGATGTATTAGAAGGTGTTGTACCTTTAGAAATATGCCTTGTTTTGCAATCGCTGATAGATAAAAAATATTTTCTACTTGCAGATGTCAACAATGCAATCAATAATTATAACTATTCATTGGGTGACAAAAACAGCAAACACCCAGAAGTTAACTTAAAAAATATTCGCATTCAAGCTACTGAATCATGGTGTTTGATAAGAAATCTGCCTTTAATGATTGGAAACCTAATTCCAGAAGGTGATGCTCATTGGAGACTTTTACTGATGTTACTTGATTGCATGGATGCAATATTTGCTCCAACTATAACTGTTGGCCTCATTCGTCAGCTCGAGTTTAATTTGGAGGAACATCATGCCCAATTTAAAACCATATATCCTGATAAGAGACTTATTCCAAAACATCATTTTATGCTACATTATCCAGAATTTATGGTAAAGTATGGGCCTTTAAGCAGATACTGGTGTATGCGTTTTGAGGCAAAACACCGATTTGCTAAAGAGCTTACTTCTGTTGTTCGCAGTTTCAAAAACATTTGCAAAACTATTATGCATCGTAGTCAACTCAAACTAGCAAACACATTGTTTAGTGGGTCTTTGTATACAGAATATGTACAAATTGGCATATGTGATACAGTAATGGTAGGCAATTTACAATCAGCAGTATCGAATAGTTTGCTCACAGTTTTAAATGTGGACAATTGTGATGAAATATATGTTGCTCATTCAGTTAGGTTTGGCTGTTATGAAATCAAACCGGATTGTGTTTTCTGTCATGACATTGTGGAAAGTCATCCTCAATTTGGAGAGCTAAAGTGCATTGTTTCTCTAGCAAAACAAATATACTTTGTATTGTATCCATTTGAAACATTGAATTTTCATGAACATTTTCATTCTTTTGAAGTTAAAAAATCTAGCAATTCAAATAAACTGCTCGTTTTACATACAAATCAGCTCAAGGACCATCATCCATATAATGTCATATGTATTGCCAGAGAAGACGGCACATATGGACACTTTGTAAATCTGAGATACACAATTTTTTAGAATAAAAATTTAAATTAGAAGTATCGATTTTTTTTTCATTTAAGCATTACAAACTGAAAAATATATAAATCTTAACAATTATTAAATATGTATAATTGTTTAATTGTATATGAAGTTGGTACTGTGTATTCATATATATTTACTTTAGCTAGTCTGCATTTTTGTCGTGTATATAAAAAAATTAATGACTCTGTATTGTTTTTTCAGTGCGTTGCAAGTTTGGTTTGACATCAGATAAAGTTGTATGCTTTGTCTATGAAAATGATGGCACAGAGGTTGATGAAGTTGATTTTGAAATAATAAAGCATTTAGCGGAATCAAACACAATTCTTATTCTCCTCATAGATGGTCAGCAGTGGACCAATGCTAATTTGGTAAATTCATTTAAATTACAACTAAAGACGGCTATTCAGTAGCTGTCGTTAGTTGTAATATAAATGAATTTACCAAATACTGTTTACTGTACAAACACATTAGTAATGTGTAAATTGTTTATTAAATCTGTTTTTTATCATAAATTCTATGTAATATTTTGAAGTTGGCATTTATTTGTTTGTTTTAACTTTATCAACTGTTTTTATATATTAATTTTTTTTTTTTTAATACAGCCAATATCAAATTCACCATTAGTGTTGCCTTCGTTGCAGCCAAATCAAAGTACTTTACTTTCCAGTATTACGTTTTCAGAATCTAGTGTTCCTGTTAACAACAGCCATCTAATGAAAACTGCAAATGAGGCGTTCGTTTCAGCTAATTCGACTAAAGCCTTTCTTGCACAGCACCTTGTAATTAGAATACTTAAATGATTTTTACTTGCTTTTACATAGCTGCAATTTACTTGATTTTTAAGTAATAATTTTTGAAGTTATAACTTTACTTTACTTGCTTTTTTAGCAATAATAGTTTTCAAGATTTTGTGAACAGTAATTTTTTATGAACACCAATATCATATATAACTTTATAGAGTACTTGTCAATATACTGAAGAGGTTGATTCTGGGAAAGTTTCAATCTCTACTAGACAGCACATCATTCGAACTGTTGTGCACAAAATGATGAGTGTTTATGGAAATTATCCTGATCGGTATCAAAAGATTTCGGTGGCAGCAGTGCTAAGTGAGGCACTTGTACTTCCAGCATGTATTTTTTATGATTCTACTAATCATCATGGCTTCCTGGAGAGAGGATTGGAAAATGCTAGAAGAAAGTTACCTGGTGTTTATTAAAGTTATTTAAGTTAATTGATTATAAATTTTACTATAGATGCGTACCAACTTTTTTTTATATTACCAACTTGCATTGTATTTCCCTTGTTGTGTGTCATTGCGTTGTAATTTCTCCATTGTATGTCTCCATTGCAAATAATTCATTTTAGCAACTAAAAGTTTATTTGATTTATTGTCTTATTTTTGTCATACAAGTGGCTACATTTAATAACTTTATTTTCTTTTGTATACTAGGATCACAAAAAAAGTTTGTTTGGTCTCGTAAAAGGGGGCACAACTTAACTCGTTGCAATACAACTCAACTGGCAGATCCTGAACTTGCAGAACTGTCTCAACCAGCAGGTTCTTCAGTAGAACTTCAAAATCCTGAAGGTTGCCCCCGTGGATTCATGTCTTGCACATTATGTTTAGGTTATCTAATTTATCATTTTGTAAAGTTGTTGTAAAAACCTGTATTTTGGTATAAAAAACATATGTTGTAAAGACCTGTATTTTACTTATATAGGTCTTTCAAAATTAATCATACAGAGTTCTTTATAAACTTGTTTATAATTTTAATATCTATATTGTTGCTCTGTGTTTTTTATATTTAAATTAATTTTAGGAATGAGCAACCTCGATGAAATTGAAAAGCTTGATTCATTATCTTCTACTCGTGTAGAAGAAATTAAGGCTTCTACAAAGTCAACGTTTTGTTTTCGACAAAATTGGGTTCATTCATCAGATCAACCTTCATTATCCCGACTGATGCTTAAATTTCCGAAATTCAGGATTATTCCAGAGCTGGTATTTTGTTATCAATATTATCTATTATGTGACTCTTTTTATCAGATATTAATCTTTAGTGTATAATATTCATACTTTTTTTTTTTTTAAATGATTACAAAATAATTGTAAGGATTAATACAATTAAATTGATAAGATTATTAAATTTAGGCATTGTGTTTATTAGTAGCATGTTTATTTGTAGATTGATATGGAATTTCGTTTAAAATATTCTGACTGCATGGTTGATATCCTCAAAACCTTTAATCAGACTGTTTCAGACCCAATAATAAAATATGCTTTAATGTCAAATAGTGTTTACATCAAAGATGTGGCTGTAATGGCTTCTAAAAAACATGGTTTGCATTATTTTTATTAAAGATATTTTTTTTTTTTGTTCAAAAAATATTTTGCATGGAATTAACTTTTAGATATGTTTGGCACTTTGACGTTTTCTTTATATTTATATATTTGTTTTAGATTGGAAAGCTTATTATCCATGCAAACTTCTATGCTCACTTCTGCGACAAGGGGGGAAACTGAAACGTTCTGCTCCAGAAGTAGCCATGGAAATCATTCGGATATCCAGTGTAAAAAATATTTTTTTAGTTGATTTACATTGCACGTAAATTTAAAATTCAAAAAAGCAAAAAATTATAATTTATAAATGTATAAATAAAATTTATAATAATATTGTAACGGATATAACAATTAGTTTCATTGCAAATTTAGTCTGATCATGGATTACAAAATGTTGCAGAAAAGTTGGAGTCCCCTTATCCGGTGATATTATTACAGGGGGTCGAGGGAGAAAAAATTCTCTCCATAAAGATTGCAGCTGAAAAAACTTTGCTTGAAGCCGGCACATCTATCGTAGAAGGCATCGATCGTTTATTCAAGCTTTTTTGGTGCTTTAACATCGAATACCACCCGTCAACAATCATGTTTTGGCAGTTTCTGCAAGATATTTATGGGCTGCAGTATGGTTCAATGTCTAATGGAGTGGTTGAGCTGCGATCAACACTCGCTAAATATGTTTAATTTTAACTTAAATGTGTCTTTTACCATAATATACATGAAGATTTACAATTTTGTGTTATTTTTTATTTATTTCTACAAAAGGTTTTATTGCTGTTGATGCCATCTAAAACCCTAGCAATTAATTAACCGTCTAAACACCGTATAAATTATCTAGAACTGTTTTATTTCAGCAATTTCTCAAGATAAACAAAATAGTTTTTCATATATTACGGATTATTTTGTTACTTCAACAAATTATCCGTTAAACTTACGGATTAACTTGTAACTTGTAACGGATTGAAACCGTTAAATTATTACTCCGTTAAATTAACGGAGAACTCCGTTGGTGCTATATTGAGGGAGTAGTCCGTAATATACTCCGTTATTTTTCACGGGTTTTTTTTTAGAGTGTAGCAAATGCCCGCCTTACATACGAAGAACCTCTGACCATATTAGCCGAAGTTGAAGCCGTTACTAATAATCGCCCAATTACATTTACATACGAAATGCCTGGAGACACCCAATTAACACCGAATCACATGTTATATGGTAGAACAATGAAATTTAAAGCATTTAAGGAAGACCTAATAGAGTACAATTTAAATACACGTAGTAAATATATTGAGAGTGTACTAAATCATTATTGGAAGCGCTGGCGAGAAGGGTACATCACAGAGATAAAAGAACATCATAAGCATAGAAAAAGAAATGACACAAATCAAATTGCATTAAATGACTTTGTATTAATTCATGACCCAAATGCTAAACACGTTTTGTGGAAAACTGGAATAGTACAGAAATTAATCAAATCACATGACAAGCAAGTTCGAGCAGCAGAAGTTAGGTACGTTAATAATGAAAAACCAATTGTCATCGAACGACTTATAAACAAGCTATATTTATTGGAAGCCTCATATAAAACAATGGACGAAAAGGTTATTCAAGTGAAATTTTGCGATGAAAATGATATTGAACTTTTAGTTAAAAATTAATGTTGGGCGGGGAATGTTGCGCGCAATCGCGCAGTCATTCAAGCCTCTCACGCTTCCTTTTAGTTGTTATATAAAAACAAGCATTTTGTTACTTTTCTCTCTCTTACAAGAAATGAAGATCGTTCTAGCACGCCTACTTATAAACAGAAAATAAAATTCTTTACATCGCATACAAGTACTTCGACATATTGGTCCTTTTGTACCACATGTCTTTAGACAAGGTCAAAATGTTGAAATTCAAAATGAAGTAACTCGCGAATGGAGTCTAAGGGGTAAAATACTTAAATGTGTTGCCCCTAGATCGTATGAAGTAAAATTGAATGACAATGGACATATCCTTCGTCGAAATCAGGTTCATCTTAGAAAAGTGTATGCAATATCAGCTCCTTGTTTGAGTTGGGATAATACGGCAATAATGCGCAGAAGCAATCCTAATCTTCTGGTTGATGAATACAGTAGTAACGCAACGGTTTCACCTGATTTTGAGAATAAGAAAATGATAATTGCAAAAGAAAACAGATTAGTGGAAGATACAAGAGAAGAACAAATACGAGTATCCAGTCTTGGACGATTAATAAAGAATAAAGGCCACTGGATTAAGAGGAGTTATGAGTTATTGACATTTTTATTTGGATTATGTTTTATTAGGGACATGTGTCATATTTATATACATGGATAAATATACGGGCTGATCTTAGAGATCGGTGCCGGTCTTTTAAAAGAATATAGATAATAAACACAACAATGTTCCACGGAATGTTCCATTAAATATCCCCTCGTGTGAATCGCATATAAGGCAGCAATATTGTACAATGTGCCACGTACAACACTGAGAGACAGGCTCTCCGGAAAAGTTGTTGTTGGAGCAAAGCCAGGAAGAAAACCTACCCTACCATTTGCAATGGAAGAAAAACTTATCGATTATGCAAGCAATAGAGCAAAGTTAGGGGTAGGTTTTGGAAAGTCACAGTTCCTGAATTATGCTGGGAAACTTGCCACAAAGCATAAAGTTAACTTCAAGAACATACTTCGAAGCAACCAGTGGTGGAATTTAATTAAGCGCCGGCATGGGAATAAGTTTACTCTGCGACAACCTGAGGGTACAGCTTCAGTTCGACATCGATGCATGGATACAGGTAAAGTGTCAAAATATTTTATAGCTTTGAATGGCGTTATAGTGAAGAATGGTTTTCCCCTTAAACCAGAATCCATATGGAATATGGATGAAACTGGTCTACAACTTGATGTAAAACCAAGAAAAGTGGTAGCACGAAAAGGCACAAAAACCTCCATAATCGAACGAGTAGAATCTAGAGTCAGTCACTGTTATTGCATGTGTGAATGCACAGGGTAAGTTCATTCCACCTCAGGTTATAGTGAAGGGAAAGACATCCAGCTCTTTATTGGGTTTTAACACAGAGTCCGCGCCACCGGGAACAAATTGGAGCTGGTCCGATAGTGGTTGGACTAAACAGGGACTAGCAAAGCTATGGTTTACCAAGACATTTTTAGAAAACATTGGTCCACAACGTCCTCAGTTATTGATTCTGGATGGGCACGATTCTCACAACTTCATATAGCTTATTGATATTGCTATCCAGAACCAGATAGTTATAGTTGAAATACCTTCACACACATCAAACTGGCTTCAACCATGCGACCGCACCTTATTCAAGCCACTGAAAGATTATTATCGCTCTACAGCACAAGATCTGATGGGTCAGTTTCCAGGAATTATTACTTGTCGTTCAAATTTTGCAGGTATATTTGCTTCAACTTAGAAAAAAGCAATGACTCGTAGTAACATTACATCTGGGTTCAAGTCGTGTGGAATTTATCCATTTAATCCTCAGGCTATTCCTTGTGATGCATATTTGCCAAACTATCTACACCCAGTTGAGGATTTTCAGCTATTTCAACCGTTGATAACATTTCAATACCTGGTGCAGATAATGATCAAGGTGTTGCAAACGTTTTGCACAATGGTACCGGTGAATCATTGATTGACATAAACGAGAATGAAAACTTTTCTAAAACAGTTACAAAATTGTACAGAAGAAGATAACGCAATTCACAGTTTGCTACAAAGAAACGCTTTTATTTTAGAAGCAGAAATTGTTGTTTCTGATAAGCAGCTTTCATATTTGGTCAATCCAGTTGAAGTAAGAAATGTTGAACAGGATTAGAACTCGCAACCCTTGTATTACGAGTCCCATCCAGATCCGGGTCAGAATCTAGGGAGAGGTGAAAGTTCGCATTCACAAAAACCCCATGGTTTTTTACTTTTCTAGTTAAAATAGTGCAATTGAGCATACAAATTAACTAACGAGATTTAATCTCACCAACCTGTATATAACGTCACCCTAGATGAGTATAAGTTCTTTTTAAAAGGCACACAGTGGGCGACTTTATATCGACATGACGAGATTGAGTTCAAGTGTGGGCGAGATTCAGTGCTTTTGACACAAAGTACAGTTTTTAAAGGTAATGCCAAACACTTTTAGAAAGTCTACAATAGTCTGCATAGTTTGTAAATGAAAGACTAAGCTATCGAATGATGTATTGTGCAGCAGTGTAGGTCTGTTAAATGCCTTTCAACTGTTTTTTTAGTGGGGATGTGGATGAGGTTTGATTAAGTTACCCTACTGCCGTGCCAAAGACAATAAGCAATATTTAGATGGTTGTTTAACTTTAACAAAAGTGTATGATCTGTACAAGGTTACAGATGAAAATTCTGTACAAGGAAACATTTACAGAAAAGTCTTCAATGAGGAATATAATTTATCATTTTTTAAACCTAAGAAAGATAGATGTGATGAATGCGAAGAGTATAAAATCCTTGAACAACCATCAGAGAAAAGAAAATATCAGCAAGAATTGCACATCCAAAGAAAAATAGAAGGATTTGAGGAAAGAACGAAGGACCGATAGATTATTTATGGTGAAGTAGCTGTAGTTTTTAATCTTGAAAATGTTTTTTAATCTGCCAAAAGCTAATGTATCAAGCTTTTATAATTTTAGTAAACTTAATGTTTACAATTTAATTGGTCATTGTAATATTAACAAAAGGCTTTACAACAGCATATGGTCCGAATACTTAAGCGGGGGATCTGGCAAAGATTTTGCTAGTGCAGTTGTGAAAATATTAAAAGATATAGTATAAGACATTCCTTATATAAGTAAAATCATTCTGTGGTCGGACAGTTGCGTTCCACAAAATAAAGATTCAATAATGAGTTTAGCATTACTTAATTTTCTAAAGTCAGAAGACAGCGGCAAGATTGAAATTATAGAGCAAAAAGTTTTAGAGCCAGGACTCAGTAACTTACAAGAGATTGATGCAGCACACTGCTATAGAGCGTTACACTAAAAATTTAGAAATATACAGTCAAATCGGTCTGATAAGAGCATTAAAAAGCATGCCTACAAAATCATGTAATTTCAAAATCCTGCAGATGTTTATCACAGATTTTCTGGACTATCAAAAAGCAGCTACCTCTCTATTTTCTAAAATTCCTTACACGAAAATAAAACAAATTGTGTACAATAAAAATACAATTTTAAAAGTCAGTTTTGGAACATCTTTCAATGAAGACTTTAAATGTGTTAGAATTGGATATAAACGAAGTACAAGGAAACAAAAATCTACTGAAACACTGCAATTGCCAAAAGTTAGGGCCTTAAAAACTGAGCAATTTTCACTATCGGAAAATAAAAAGATAGATTTAGCCAAAATGCTGAAGTATATTCCCCATTAAATTGACAAACAATATTATGAATTGATTTTAAAAACTAAAAAACCCATAAAAAAAAAAAAAAAAAAAAAGAAAGAAGACTGCTTATAAGACTCTATAAAACCATAGTATTATAATTATAATACCACATGGTATTATAATTTTAATATAGTTCTTCAAACTGGTGATAACCTTTATGTTTGCTTAAAAGAATTATTTTTGAGTTTATTTTTCATTTTCTAAAATTGTTAAAGAAAGCAAGAATAAATATTATTTGTGATTTGTGTTGCTTTGTTCATTATCCTGAAATTTTGTTCAATATCCTATAAAATTCTAAAAGATTTTGTACTCAGTGCAGTTTTGTTAAATGTCCAAATACGATATGCTAATATCGTCCTAATTTTAGGTAAACAAGCTTTGTATTTCAATTTATCAATAATTTTAAAGTAAAGATAGTAAATTAAAATATCTATACTATCTTTAAATAAAGTTTAACCAACAATTTCTAAATTGGTCTGTTGAACAAACCAATTCTAGGGTGACGAGATGTTAGACCAACTATTCGATATTTTTTGTCTGTGTAAGTGTTTTAATAATGGTGTTCGAGAAAGGTCAGCTTGTTCATGTCCACTGCCAGAAAAAAATCCAATACTTGAATGGGAATTCTGGATAGATCAAAAAACGGTACGGGAGATGGTAATAGGAAAAGTAGACAAAGAAGAAACAATTAAGCTGCAGAAGAGAGAAAAAAGAGGAAGTAAAAATGCAATTTACCAATTACAGATAAGAAATTGAAGTTTGATAATGATATTGATCAAACTGAAACATCTTGTAGTGATAATGAACAGTCAAAGTCAGATGAAGAATTTTTGCCAATTGAGATGTCAAATGATAAAGTGATATCAAGTTATAAAGTGATGTCAAGTGATAATGAGATGTCAAGTGATGAAGAGATCAAGGTTTACAACACTAAACAATATCCTGAATTGTGTAAGGCCACGGATAGGTGTAAAATCAGTAACAGGGATGCTTGCCTAATAGCAAATGGCGTATTAGTACTAGTGGTGATGTTTTTATAAGACTTGCACGCATTATTCCTCACAATTGCAACCATTTATTGTATGTTGACAACTGGTTAAACATTATACCATTGCAAGTTTATATGTATGGTCAAGGCATACTTATGTTAGGAACTGTTCGTCAAAACCGATTAAAAAATTGCCCTTTACCAACGAAAAAAGAATTTAAAAAGCAAAAGCGTGGATATCATATTGAGCAACTGACTCATATTGAAGGAGTAAAGTTATCTTCTGTGTGTTGGTTTGATAATAAAATAGTGAATTTGTTGTCAAACTATGTTGGTAGCCAACCAACAAGTTCAGAGATTTTCAAAATCAGAAGGCAAAAAAATCCTGGTTTCATGTCCAAATGTAGTTCAAATTTATTATAAACACATGGGAGGTGTTGATTTACTTGACACTCTTTTGAGTTATTATCGAATCAAAGTTCGCTCAAAAAAATGGAACCATTGTATCTTTTTTCACTTCATTGACATGATTATTGTTAATACATGGATACTTTGGAATAAAGAAAATTGCAAAGTTCATTTAGTAAAATTTAAACTTATTGTAGCTGATTTCCTTTTATCAAATGGAAAAGATTTGTTACAAAAGCGTGGTCGTCCTTCCGAGCAATATTCTAGTGTTCCAGCAAAAAGAGGACCCAAATATCATATACCTCATATTTGTGTACAAACTGATGCTGCTGGACATCGGCCAATTGTAGGTAGTATTCGTTCTTACTGTAAACTTCATGGCTTCTCAGCGTTAACATATAATATGTGAAAAATGTAATGTTGGAATTTGTCTCAATAAAGAAAGGAATTGTTTTAAAATGTTTCATGCCTAATTATTTATCGCTCTCATGCATAATGTTTTGTTTATATAGTTATTTTTTTGAAATAAATTTTTCCTGTTAAGTTTTATAAAATTATGTTGTGCTATTTATGGATGCAGTATCATATATGATACAATTTTAAAAATCATAATAATCTTTATTTAGGAATAAGATTTTTTTTTACGTAAGTAAATTTTGTTTTGCTCCATAAAATCCTCATGAAAAAAATTTACTTAGCTTAAAAAAAAAAAAAAATCATGCAGAAAGGGGTTAAGAAAGATTTAAGCTCTTATCAGATATACCTTGTAAAAGCTTGCTTAGCTGTTCAGCAGGGACACATTGCTTGCGATCAAATATTTTTCCTCCAGACTGCTATGCCAGGAAATCTAAACCATGCAAGGTGGCTAACAAGGGCCAATCGTATTTTACGTTTGTATATATCTAAGGAAAATCCTTCAAAACCATTCCATAGAATTATAAAATTCATCGTAAATGTTCATGCATCATTATGGTTCAACATAAAGCGTCATTATTCCTGCCTTGAAGGAGTAAGAAAGTTCTTCTATCTTATTAAGCATTGCTATGAACTAGAGAAAGAAGAAACTCTTGAACCAGTGTTGCAAAATAACTGTTATTTTGCTCATCCTGAGAACATTCTTCTTGGAGGAGTTACAGATGAAAATGTATCAATTCGTCAGTTTTCGTGTGACAAAATAATTGACGCACGAGCTACATCACAAAGTGGCAAGATACGTGTTTTTGATAAACCAAGCATCAACCCAGCTAACAAAAAACGTTTAAGTACGTTCTTAGAAGTTAGAAACGTTCTTAGAACGTTCTTAGAACGTACCCGACGGTTTCTAACGTTCTACGAACGTTTCTTGAACGTTTTGTGTTAGTTGGGAAGCTTGATCCAGAAGCTTCGTCATTCATAAAGATAATCGACTGGTCTGTTGCTATCGCAACACCACCACCGCTTTTATCAACTGTTTCTAATGATGATCTTGAACATTTCTAGTTCCACGTTCATGTCTTGAGTGGTATTCCATGCCATTCTCAGGCATTTGAACGTACTATTAAAGACATCTCAGCAACAATTATGAAAGTTTTCGGACACAAATCAAGACATGGAATGATTTTGCAGTTTCACAAATCTCGAGCACAAATCTTCTTGAGCCGTAACAAATAGCAAACAACTGAAACAATTTGCTGTTATGTGTTATCCACTACACTCTGACTTTTTCTTCTTCAACAACTGCTTGCATTTTAAAATTTAATGTAACAAGATGTTGAGTAATGGAATATAGCATTAAACCGTGTGTATTTACATTATACGATTATACAGTAATTTTAATTCCCAAAGTTGCGGATCCAAGACACGCTTCCATTTTATTTCAAAATAAGTTTTTTTTTCATAAGTAGACTGTAACGCAACATTTTAGTAATGTTTTACAGCCCCAACTTAATATTTACATCATAATGACCCACCCTAATATATATATATATATATATATATATATATATATATATATATATATATATATATATATATAAAGCACTACCTGCACATCAAGTTGATTTAAAGTGAGTTTTAATGCAGTTTACACTTTTTGATACAATTAACAATACCCTTGTGCTGACATAAAAATTTTGTGTTTACTACTGTGTAAGAGCTTGGCAGTAGTGCGTCAAAAACACATTACACTGGTGCTTGAAATATCTTAGTAGGATGTGTTAGAACTATGACCCCATGGCCAGTTCGATATCAACTACCTCTTTTGCCACCAGCAGTTATTGCAGCTTGTGAGGCCAAAGACCGTTACTTTCTGCAGTTTAAGGGGAGCAGCTGTAGAAACCAATTGATTCAATATTTATACGATGACATCTGCAAGTTTACATTGTAAGTGTATTTTTTATTGAAATGTAATATAAAAATCTCTGTGTTGTGTGTTTGTAAATGTTGTTTTGATCATTAACAATTGTAACAATTACCTCATTCATACTGACAATAAAACATGCCAACCTATAAAAAAGTTATTATTGTAAAAAGTTGTAAAAAGCAATAATAAAACAATATCGTGAGGTTGTTTTGTTAATATAAAAGTTTGTTTTAACATAAAACATCCTGACAATATTGTTAAACTTTTGTTTTATACAACTTTTAACAAAAACAATTTCTTACATTTACTTTGTTGTTACTGTTTAATTTTTACTTAAAGGTATCCATCCAGTACGCAATATTCAGATGTGGTTGCCGGCCAATATAGCAAGTATCCTTATTTGAATAACTTCCCTTCAAGGAGTGGTAGTTAATCACAACAATTTGTACTGTGTGTAAGTTGATTAATGGCTAATATAATAAATAAAATGAATTATACAATATAATAAGAATATGTAAAATATGTAAAATGTAATGTATATGCATGTATATGTATATAATATATGTATGTAATATATGTGTATATATATAAATGCTAATGCTTATGTCAAATAAATTTACTTATAATCGCAGCCTACGCTATTGGAAAGTCTAAAAAATAAGTTCAAGAAGGAAAGAGCCTTGTTAATTAATTTGAGACTGTTGCTATCCAAAAAATCAAATTTGGTAATCCAGGAAGAGGACGCAAGCGCACTGAAGATTGTCTAGAGAATAACCAAGCTTGTAGTAGGACACATAGAGACTTAGTAAAAATTAGGCTTATCTGTTTTGGGATAAAATGGTAAAAAAGAGATTTCAAAATTATTGAAAAATAAATTTCTTTAGCCACATTCTCTGCCTATTGGTGAGGATGATGAAACTGTAGCAAAACATCATCAGGATATGATGAATGAATACCGTAAACTTTGTTAAGACATGAATATGCTGATTGATCGTCAGCATCGTAGTTGGTTTATGAGAGCAAAAGATTTCGATGGATGTCTTCGCACAGTTGATCTAAAAGCTAAATATCCATGGCTCTGCTCTGCTCAATTGGTAGGCTTTTAACTAACCTCTTGATTTTATTTTTTGTGTGTTCCAACTTAAAAATAATCTTTATAATAATGATGTTAAAGCTTCTTAGCAAAATGAAACTAAGATTTGGTAAAGATCTCGATAAAGAACTTCATCAATGGATGAAGGGCATGGAAGATAAAATCTTAAACTTGATTAAATTGAAGTGTAAAAACGATTTCATTTCCGAAGTTTTTTCTGAAATTGAGTGTGAAGTTAATGAAAGCACTAAGAGAGGTATTAAATTTTGTGTAACAAGAGATTTCTGTTTTCCAATAAACTATTGCTAAAAGGTTTTATGCTTTTTTCTGTTGAATATTGTTTTATAATTTTTTTTTACTATTTCAGATGCTACATTTAATGGAGTAAATCTTTTATTTTCACGGCTAATCAAAGAATCTGTTGAAACCTTGGTTACATTTGACGATACTCCAAAACAGAATACACCAACTATTGCAATCCCTCGAGCTCAAAGGTTGACATCAAAATTTTGTAGAATTATATTAGATAGCCAAGAAATAGTTGAACATCATAATGATGTTGATATCTCATTAGCGATGGCTTGTATATTTGCCTCTTATTTTATTTACAATATTCAGTACTCTGCTCAGTTGAAAAACACATAATTATTTTTTGAACACATCATATTTGGTGTATCAAATAAGGAAATCCCTGTAACAATTCACAGGATAGCGAACACTTTGTACAAGGTTATTGATGTATTTTAAACTTGTTTTATATCTAAATCTTAACTTCAACTGCCTAACATAATTTTTTAAATTGTAAAATTTATAAAACAAGAGAGAGAGATTTACTAGATGATGAGTACAATTTCACCTTTTATATATCGTCTATTGTTTGTTTAGGTTTAGCTAATTCTACGAAGGGAGGTAACAGAAGCATATAAAATAAAGCAACTTTTAAATTTATTTTATCCAATAGTTTTGTAATTTTTTATTGCTTATAATATATGCTTTTTGTTAATCTAGTCGTTGTTTAATTCATCATTTTGCATAAAAAGTATATGGTAAAACGTTAAATCACTTTTATCACGTGATGTAAACTTTTTGGAAGAAGATAGATTAGTTTCTTGGGAAAAATAATAAGTTTTAATAAAATTATTAGGCTAAAAAATTATTCGAAAATTCAATAATAATTATTATGGTTTTTTTTCAAAAAATTATTCAAAGATTTGTCTAGTGAACATTTTTTCAGTCAGATGTCTTGAATCTGAAATAGTCCTTCAAAAACAGTTCTTTAAAGAAGCTTTACAAATAGTTTTTCTTTTAAAAAAAAGGTTCTCTTTAGGGTTCTTCGAAGAACCTATCCGAATGATTTATCGGAACTATCAAGAAATCTTAGGTTCTTCGAAAAACTGTTTAGGGTTCTTTGAAGAACATCTACGGGTGCTCCCACAGCACCAACGACAAGAACCCTTTAAGGTTCTTCAAAGAACCATTCGCCCTTAGAGTGTAAATATCTAGCACGCAAGAGTGCTGAACTAAAAAAAATAATATATTGAAATAAATATGTAAGTTTTACTTAGTTTTTAATTGTATTGTACCTTCTAATATATGTGTATTTACATGTTTTTGAAATATTTACTTTTCTTCTTTAAAATGTAAAGTGCTCATCTGATATTTGTTTTGCATAACACTAATTTAGTCTTAATGTTTTAATATTTTTGTAACCTTTTTACAGCAAATAAGCCGTCTTCAAAATTACTGGTATGAGGTGTCTCGAAGACATCTCATAGTTAGTAGTCTCACAGATGACTAATTTGAGATGCCTTAAATACAAATGAATTCAGACGTCTAAAAGGTGTTAACGTAGTAGCCGTCATTAAGATTACTAATTTGACGTGTCTTGAAGACATCTAATATGCAGATGTCTCTCAGATGATTGTTATAAGATGCCTCAAAGACATCTGAATTTAAACGTCTAAAAAGGGTTAACATCGAAAAATCTTTTAGATGGCATTTAGACACCAGTCTGAAACGTTGTTGAAGTGCCCACTGGGTTATACCTCTCTTGAGAAAGATTATAATCACCGCGTTGTTAACTACCATTTAACTTTTTTATTGTATTAATCCGCGTTTTTTGATAGACAAAATCTTTGGAGTTAAGAGGTGTTACTACTTCAATCCAAGAAAACGAAAGTACGCAGATTTTCAACACTTCATGCACTGAGCGTACTTGGAACATACGAGTTTTTCTTCAACAAAGTACTGCAGAAGACAACTTTCTTGAGGGAGAAATAGTTTTGAAATTAGTATACGAATAAATCCTGCATTTAAAGAGAACGATCATTTAGTGCGAGAACAACTTTTTGTTCTTGCACGACTATCTGGGAGAAACCGGGTTAAACCATGTTAGTGACAAAAAAGACCCCTGTCGCTAAAAAAAGTTGCAACCAACGGGTAGCAATTATAATTACTTTTTGCTCATGCACAATTATGTCACCGCCAATGGCTCAGATAACAAATGATGACATTAGCAATGAATTGCTAAATGCTTTCATAAAAACTGCACACGTGTCAACGAAGAAGAACTTGAGGAAGGAGAGACAACATGATTGTGGAGTATTTTGGTTGGTTTCTTTCAGACTTTATGATTTTATTTCATTTTTAATTTTTTTTCTATATGATTTCTGCCGTCTTTCGTTTTTTCAAAAAGAATAAACGAAAGACGGCAGAAATTTCCACTGGCTTATCTTTGTTGGAAGACAAGGATAAGTCATTGAAAAATGACCAAAGTTTTATTTCAGAGTAAAAACGGATTATTCCCGTAGATAAATAAGGATGTCATTTGAATTTTGTATAAATATTATTTAGTGCATTTGTTAAAATAAAAAAAAAAGGTTTTTCCCCTGGTACCACCTTCAAGTGACAGGGTTTCCCTTTAAAAGTTTTGGAAAATTATGCTCAGTTTTATGTTGTTAAGGTGGTACATACCTCCAAAAAATTCAAAATTTTCAAAATTTAAATTATCAATTTGACATTGCTGATTCTGAAAATAAGATCAAAATTAGATTAAACAGCATATAAATTAGTCTAATTTAGCATTTGAAATGTTTATAATTTTCTAGTTCCATAGAAACGGTTTTAGCAACCAGGATGATATCTGAATTTATTTTATTTCTTATCTATATTTGTGTTCATTCAGTATGGAAATTAACTTTTTAGCTTATAGAGCTTCTTATTTTAACTTGAAGACATATTTCAAAGCAACACAACCATGGTATTTCCATAAATTTACTGGATGCATGTAATGCAAATGAGGTTAATATGGAAACGGTATCCCAAAGAGGATTATGTAGGAAAGTTATCAATATAGCTGTAGCGTCTGCAGTGGTATGTTTCAATAAATGTGGCTATGGTTTAAGTGTTTATCATAGCTTTGGTTTGCAACCTGGTCAATTTTGTATATACAGCTTACATAAATATGATATAGGCAGTGCTGGGAGTATTTTAAATACCAAGTATTTAAAATACTATTTTAAATACTTTCACTGTATTTGTACTTGTATTTTAAATACTTTTGTTGGAAGTATTTAATATTTGTACTTAAAATACTTTTTATTAGTATTTTGTACTTTATACTCATAGAAAGTACTTATTGGAAATACTTATAATTCAAATACTGCTGAAAGCATTTACAATGTACATTGTCCTCTTTGTCGCTGTTTATTCTGAAGTGTCACTTAGCCACTATTTATTCTGAATTATTTTTTGTTTTATTTATCTACCTTGGTTTCATTATGGTAATTATTAAATTATATCGCGGGAATCATTTTAAATTAAAGATAGCTGCGGTTAACAGCGAAAATAAAAAGACTTTTGAATCAGCAAATGAAAATCAAGAAAGTAATGAAATTTTACCAGCCATTGTAGATGGTAAGTTTTTCAAAACCGTAGCCAGATCAAAAAAAAGTAATAAACTATCAGCAATATGCTTATTATGTGTACGTAATTTAAATCCATTATCGGGCACGCTGGTATCAACTTCAAACCTTGTTAAGCAGTTGAAGGTAATTTTCAGTTTGGTATTAGTTTAATTTATTTTATCTTTTTTGAACAATATGCAATTGATAATTAACAAGCAATTATTTAATGTTGCTGTATAAATTAATAATAATAATCGAAGTTTACAATACTTACTCAGTTACAGTAAAGTAAAAACTTAACTTTTAAAGGGTTTTATGTTTACTGTATAGAATTTGCACAAGAATCGCTTTGAAGACTACAAGTTACATAAGGCAGATGTTCAGAAGAAGCGTAAGCTATGCAAAGCTGGTGTAGAAAGAACGGCTGAGGAAGGCCCTGCTATAAAGAAGTTCAAACAAACTACTTACCATGAAGCAGTATCAGAGTTATCAGCACGACGTCGTATTATATCGCAAGAAGAAGCTGACAACTTAATTGTGGATTATATTGCTGAAGAGATGCGTCCTTTGGCTACCGTCAAAAAACCGGCTTTTCGTCGACTGCTTCGTGGATTCAATCCTAACGTAAGCATCATGTGTTGCAAGACTCTTAACAAACGTTTAAATTCAAAGCTTTCTAAGATGCATGAAAAAGTAAGAAGCAAATTTAAAAAAGCATCATTTGTTTTCACAACTGCTGACATTGAATAGTCATGGTCATTGAATAGAAAAAGTTATCTTGGCATGATTGCACACTTTATTGAAATGCCTCTAAACGAATCTAGTTCGGTTTCACAAGCATCAGTATCCCTTGCTTGCCGTCAATTTTATGGTAGTCAAACATAGGATACAATTGCTGCAATGATTTCTCAAATTCATCGTCAATATGACCTTAACGTAGAAAAAATCACAGCAACTATCACCAACAATGCGTCAAATTTCGGAAAAGCATTTAGAGAATTTTTTGAAGAGTCAACTACAAGTGCTGCTGCAACTAGTGTAAGTGTGACTATCACACCTAATGCATCTAAAGAGCAAAAGGACATGGAAGAGGATACAGTTAATAATTATGAAATTTATGTAGTTAACATTGGAGACATTCTTTCATTTTCATCAAATTGATGATGATGTTGTTGAAGATTCTTTAGCTCAAGAAACATGTATCAGCCATTCACTGAATCTGTTGGCAACTAATGATGCTAACAAAGCATGTGATACAGATAGTGCGTTTAAGCGCATTTACCGTGCAAGCTCTTGCAAAATGCACTTCAATATGGAATGCAACTCGACGAAGTAGTAAAGCATCAGATGCTGTGTCACATTACAGAGAAAGCAATACTTGTCCCGCGCCAACACGTTGGAATTCTGAGTACGATGCTATCAAGCGATTACTTGAATTATGTGAAAAACTTAAGGTGGTCCACCCCAATTCAAAACGTACTTTTTACATTTTTTTGAGTTTTTTTTTTTAAGTGATTTTTTTAAATTTCAGTTATTGTAGAACATAATTAGAGCATTTTTTTTAGTTGAATTAGTATATTAGTAGGTCTAATTGATCTCTTTAATAGGATAGATATATTTTATTTACCTAACAACGCCCATAGCAACCATTTTTCAAAGAGTATTATAAAATTAGCATCTCAAGAATCAATAAATACATAACAAAAATAAAACCGTTTAGTCTTACATGAGTTTTTGATAACTTTGGCTATATTTTAAAAGCCTATCGCGATGTGCATTTACTGTAAAGTGATATATAAAGTGACAACAGCAGTACAGACATTTAAAGTTTAATTTTAAATAGAAGTAAAAATTGTAAGTTCTTCACAAAAATGCCAAGATCTACTAAATATGTTAAAAAAAGAGTATTTCGAGGTAACCAACATGTTAGGAATCAAAGCATACATAGTTTTGAAAACAAAAAAGGAAGTGCAAGTGAAAAAAAGTTGCAACAAAATGTTGACTTTAACGATGTAGAAAATGAGCTTGATGAGGATAATTACAATATAATAAACTTTAAAGTTTTAAAAACAATGTTTAATAATTGTTTATGTAAAGAGTGTTGTTCAAATGATGGAAAGCTGTTACTAAAAAACAATTTACAAAACAAAAATGGGTTCTCATACGAGTTACAGTTATCATGTGATACATGTGAATATATATCAAAATATGATACATCTCTTCAAAGTTATAAAAAAATCTTAACCTCTCCAGGAAAACCTGTTGCAGCTGTAAATTTTAATGCCATTGTAGCTTTTAGAGAACTTGGCAAAGGTTATGAATCTTTGCGTACTTTTGCAGCATTGATGAATATGCCACCTCCTATGACGCCAAAAAACTTTAACTATTTGACTAACAAATTATACAAAGCATATGAGACTGTTGCTATTCAAAGTACTACTTGAGCTGCATTCCAGACCAGAATGAATCTTTGTGTTGATCATAATGAACCTATAAATTGTCAGGTATCTGTTGATGGTACCTGGCAAAAGCGTGGACATCAATCACTAAATGGTATTGTAACCATAATTTCAAAAGAGAATGGAAAGTGCTTAGATGCCATTGTTCTTTCAAAAAAATGCAGAGGTTGTTTGTACTGGAAAACAAAAACCCTTAATCCTGGATATCTTCATTGGAGTTTAAATCATGTATGTGATGCTAATCATGAAAAATCATCTGGAGCAATGGAGTCATGTGGGGCGGTGATATTATTTTCTCGATCGATAATGAAGAATAATTTAAGGTACACTTCATATATTGGGGATGGTGATACCTCTTCATTTACTGATGTTGTTTCCTCAAAACCCTATGGCAATATAAGTATTGAGAAACTAGAATGTGTTGGTCACGTTCAAAAACGAATGGGAACTCGTCTTCGTAACTTGCGCCAAAGTCAAAAAGGGAAAAAACTTATTGATATTAAACTTGGTCAAATTAGTCTAAGTGGCAAAGGTAACCTCACAGACAAAGCAATAAATTTGTTTCAAAACTATTATGGCATGGCCATACGACAAAATGTTGACAGTCTCTACAATATGCAGAAATCCGTATGGGCTGTGCTTTTTCATAACTCTGACATTGAGGATGAAAACGTCCGCCATCAATTTTGCCCAAGGACAAAAACAAGCTGGTGCTTGTGGCAGTCTGATAAACTAACTAACTTATCTAAATATCAAAAGAAATTGAGCCTTCCATTAGCTATTCACAAAGTTTTAATTCCTATATTTAAAGATCTATCTAATCAAGATTTACTAAAAAAGTGTCTTCATGGTCAAACACAGAATAATAATGAAAGCTTGAATAGTGTTATATGGAAAAGATGCCCAAAAGATATATATGTTAGTAAAAGGTCTTTAGAACTATCTTTAAATTCAGCTATTATTTCGTTTAATGATGGTTTTCAAGGAGTTTTAGAAGTGTTTAAAATTTTAGGTGTTAACACTGGGAGGTTTATGATTGATGCTTCTAAATTACATGATGCATTACGTTTATCAAAAGGAAATTATAAATCCACCAATAAATGCAAAGTTAGAAGGCAAAAATTAAGAGGAATTAAAAAAGGGTTCTTAGATAAAGAAGCAGAAGAAGAACCTGTATCATTTTATGAATCTGGAGCTTTTTAAATAAGATTTTATTTTTGTTTTGTGATTTTCTCCACATTAGCTTTTTAGCGAATCAAATAAAGTTAAAAAAAGATATCTCCTGATTGGCTTATTCTTTTTCTTTGAAATTTTCCCAGTTTGTTTAAAATATATTGGAAGAGGATTGCTTTTTTTTAAATTTGTGTTTTTGTCATCAAACAGTGAGACCTTCACGATAAAACAAGGAGCCATTATGGCAATGCCTATAACTTTTGAAATATTCCAGTTAAATAGATAAAACTGCTAGGGTACCTGAGTAAACATGTTAGTAGCTGAAATACCAAAGGGCATTAAAAAGGGTCATTTACTTCCTGAGAAATCTTTTTTTTTAAAAACACACCAAAACAGGGAAAATGTTGAATAAATGAGGCAAATTGTAAGATTTTTTTTTTTTTTTTTTTTTAAATACTCTTTTTTAGTAAAAAACAACATAAATAGACTAAATTGAAAAATATAAAGTCAATATTAAAGAAATTCATTTGAATTGGGGTGGACCACCTTAATGATATATATAATGCATTGAGTGTGCAGAAATTTAAAAAGCAAGAAATAGAAAGCCTGCAAGAATATGTTATGGTAATGAAACCTATATCAGCAACTTTGGATACTTTACAAGGAGATAATTTGTATTATGGTCATGTGTTTCCACATTTGCATAGCTTACAAGTGAAATTGGAAGCGCTTCAAAATTGTCAGTTAAAATATGCTAAATTATTTGCTTCAACAATGTTAGCACAAATAAAAACTCGTTTTGAAAAGAAGTTGAGATTTGATGTAAGTAATTCATGCAGGATTGTTGTAGCAATTTCTCACCCACTGTTTAAGTTAAGGTGGGTGCCAACTAATAAACGAGCTATCTGCAGAAAAATATTTGAAAATGCCATACTAGCTTCTAGTGAGCCGTCGACAGCAACCAATCTCAATGTAACCACTGACAGCATAACCGAAAATTTTGTTGTATATAATGATGACACTCCAAGTGCTGGTACAACAAATGGTGCTTATCAAGTGTGCATGTTGTATTTGAATGATAAAGATACAAGTTTGAATGCTCTGAATAAGTATAAAACTGTTCGGTCACTGTTTGTCAAATTCAATACCACTGTACTATCGTCGGCTTCAGTTGAACGACTGTTTAGCACAGCGGGACAAATACAGACGCCTAGGCGCAACTGCCTAAGTGATATGGTGTTCGAAAAACTGCTGCTAAAAACAAATGTTTATGACTGAATGAATGACATTTTGATATAAATGTAGTATAATGACTAAAAATTACTTTCGAGCAATGACAAAAATAAATTTTGAAAATTGCTATAGTTGTAAATTTTGGTAAAGTATTTTGTATTTAGTATTTTAAATACTTTTTTAAAACTATTTTTATTTTAAATACTTTTGAAGTATTTGTATTTAAAATACTTTTTTGTTCCAGTATTTGTATTTGTAATATAAATACATTTTTAAAGTATTTTACCCAGCACTGGATATAGGACGCATAAAATTCTAAAAAGAAATCAAGTGATATTGTTAAAAAACGAAGAAAAAATCTCAGAGCAATAAAAAAGAGTTTTGATGATAAAAATATTCTTATAGAAGGTGGACCTTTTCGGACTTTATAGTAATTGTTTAAATTAGTTTTTATTCTTTTAATGATTTTTCTCAGATTCGCATTTTTTTAACTTTGATCCTAAATAGTTTAAAATCTGTTGAGTCAAATTTATTGAAACTTTTTGACATGCTACTTAAGAATTACGAAGATTTTTTGAATTTATCCGCCATATTATTATTAGTTTTTGGACTGCTTATTAGTTTTTGAACTGTTCGTGGGCAAAGTACAACTAGACGTAAAGTCGAGCTTGTTGCTAGAGCGCTTGCTCCTAGGGAATTAAATATATGACTTGCAGAACAGCAGAAGAACAGGAGAAAAACTTTAAGTAATCATATGCGTACAAACTAAAAGCTTTAGATCTTATTGACTCAAACTCTGTTCCTATGAAAAACAGAAAAGAAATACTGTTTCGTATATCTTTAAAAAAAGTAATTTGATTTGTAATGTATTGGCAAGTACAAAGACCAAAAAGCATTTTCATTTTTTGATAGTGGTTTTGTAGCCCCTATAATTAGCAACCAGACAATCTCTAATGGCCTTATTATAAAAAGGACAAAAATAGACTTCGACAAAGCACTAATTGCAACAATTTTAATTACAACTATCAAAAATAAATTGTCTATAAAAAATGTTTGTCTTTCTAGACAATCATTTTAAAAACGGACACTAAATGAACAATCTCAATTTTTTAATGAGGTATAGAAGATCTATTTCATATATAATTTGGACTTATAACGAGTAATTAAATTTTCACTGCAGCATCGTTTCAAAAACTGAAAACGAGAACAAAATTAAAAATACAATTTTTCTAACAGAAGTTCATTTTTTAATTTTTTGTCCAGCGTGTGCTGTTGATTAAAAAGTTAATGTCTATTTAAAAACCTCAAAATGGACTATTTTGTGCTCAATTGAAGTTCATTAATTACTCAGTTCAGTTGTTTTTCAATTCTCAGTGAATGTGCGTGAAAATTTATTTTTAAAATGCCCTCTCCAGTTTGGGATTACTTCAAAAAAGTTGAAGGTAAGTTTATCATTTAAAAAATTTTCCTCAGTCACTAAAATCTTTATCACCTTCAATAAAATTATTTTAAAAATATGTGATCAAGGAGTTGTCCTTTATAAAATGTCGATTAGTAAGTAGAAGATTCCAATAGGTGTTAAAATTTATTTAGGTTTGTGAATAAAACAATAGTGAAAAAGAAAAATGTTTTTTACTTTCATTTTATTGATGAATATGTACGCAAGTTTTAAACAATAATTAATCATGGGCAATGATCGTCATTTGGAGTTTTAATGTCATTTCAATATTTTTTTAATATTATAAATTTACTACATAACAATCTTCAAATAATACGGTAATGAAAGATCAAAATGATATTTAGCTTATCAAAGTGCCAAACGCAGGCTATTATTGAAGAGTTTTATTTTTAAAGAGGATTCGTATCCCTAAATGTGCAAACTTTACACCACTACAAAAGTATTAGCTTTACTAACTTATACCTGCCACACAAATCTAAAATATTTTTATGATTTTTCTTTAAGGGAAGGACCCACAGTGCCTGCTCTGTGAAAAAAGTGTTAAAATTAAGAACTGCAATACTACCAACATCAAAAATCATCTGAAATCCAAACATAATAATAAATATCTTGATCTGATTGGGAAATTCAAAGAGAGAAAAGATGAAAAGGCAGCCAGAGAAGCCCTGATTACTTCGTTTAAAACTGATTTGAAGCAAGTGTCTAAATATCCTGTTAAAAGTGCAAAACAGTTGGAGTTTGACATGGAAATCACAGTATGGCTTGTTTGTGATGGCTATCCCTTTGGAGCTGTGGACACTCCTGCCTATAAAAGGGTGATGACGTACTTAGCACCAAAAGCAAATTTGAAGCACTCTACAACCTTTGCAAAATATAAAGTGCCCTTGCTTTACCTGACACTTGAAAATGCATTACAAAAAAAACTGGAAACAGACCTGAAAGATTGCAAAATGGCCACCTTGACTATGGATCATTGGTCCTCAGTGACAACAGATTCCTATCTTGGTGTAACCTTGCATTACATGGACAAAAACTTCAAGTAAGTTGAAAAGCATTTTTGTTTTGTTAGTTTTTAATGAATGGTCGAGTTTGGATGGACTGAGACTCGAACTCGGGTGCGCTCGCACCAGAGCCAGTATTGCTCACTAAATAGAATTCATCTTGTAGTTATGTCCGAGTTTTTACTTTTTTTTGTTTTTGGTCCGCAAAATTCGTTCTTACTGAGTTATTGCTGGTTATATTGGTCCTTAAATAATTTTTATATCGATGTTTATTTTATATTACAGATTGAACAAGATAGTTTATGAAGTGAAACTTTTTCCTGAGGACCATACTGGTGACAATATTGCCACAACAGTTGATGCTATCATTGAAAAACACAAAGAACTACAAGATATCACAATAACTGCTGTTGTTGATCAAGCAAGTAATATGGCAGTTGGCCTAAGGAAAAGCAAATATGTGGAGTCTCTTGAAGATGGCAGTATGCAATGTTTGGATCACAAGCTCAACACATGCCTGAGGAAATCTATTGTTAAAGATCCTGTTTTGGAAAAAGCTTTTGACAAAGCCAGAAATTTGGCATCAAACATGCATCAATCAGGAAAGAAAAACAAAAAGCTGAGAAGAGCTTGCAGGCTAAGTGATGTAAGAGCCATTAAAATTCCAATTCTCAGCCTAACTCGGTGGAATGGTCACCAGAAAATTCTTGATGCTATTATAAGGATGAGAGTTCCTTTACTGAAGCTCAGCTCTGAAAACAAAGACTTTGGAAAAATTGTCCCCAGCCTTGAGGAAATGGATTTGTTTGAGGAGCTCCTACCATTCTTAACAGAAGTAAAACAACTCAGTGAATGGTTTTCAAATGACAGTGAGCCTAGGATGGACCAAGCTTTGGTCAGATTTTTCTGTCTGTTTGCATGTGCTGAGAAGATGTGCACCTCATCACAAAGCAGCAACACTGCTAAAGCTTTCTTTACTGAGTTTCTAAAAAACCTGCATGAAAAATTTCCTCAAAGTGGGGTTGGAATTTTCCCTATGGCTGTTGGAAATTTACTGCACCCATACTTCAAGGGTCATCTGCTTGGACCAGAGATTCACAATGTAGTTCGAACCTTGGTGTCAAGCCACAAAACTACAGCTCAATTTCAATCACAATCAATGGATACTGACTCGTCTGAGAGCCTGCTTGCCGAACCACCTTCACCAGTTTCACAACCAGAGCCAAGGGATGGTATGATGGCTGCATATGACTTAATGATCAATGAGATAAATAATCTAAATGGATTTGTGCAGGATCGTCATTCCAGTGGTATTCCTCCACTACAAGAGGAATTCAACACTTTCCTCTCCATGCCTAGGCCTGATTCTTCAGTTCCACCTCTGAAGTGGTGGATGATCAATGCCCCAAAACTACCATTGTTAACAGAGCTCCTAAGGGGGTATTTTGGCATGTCAGTGTCTTCAGCTTCATCTGAAAGAGCCTTCTCTCAAGCAGGGCAAGTTATTACAGACGAAAGGTACAATTTGTCTCCTGATCTTGCCAGCAAATGCATTTTTGTGAAAACTAACTTCTCAACTCTGGTCCCCTATGTGGAAAAATGGTACTTTAGTAAAAGTGACATGAATGAGAAGGATGAAACCTCAGATGAAGAAGCTGAATCTCCTTCATTTTTTGAAGCAACACCTGGTCTGGAGGAACTTATTCACAGGAAGCCCTTGGCAGGCCTGCAGGAAAAGAATCTAATCAATCCTGATTTTCTTAACATTCTATCCTCAGACTGTGAATCTGACTATGATTGGATCTAAATTTTGGAAAATCAACTATTTGTGTAAACATTATTGTCATATTCCGTCCTAAAATTTGTCACCACTTTAAATTTGTCACCATAAAAGTCATTTTTACCATGAAATAAAATTCAAATATCATGTATCGTATATTTTCTTTTTTGTTTCTAAGGGATTTTTTGGGTAATTTAGATTTTATTGGCAAAAATCAATATTTCTGGTTTTATGAAATCAAGTAAATTTAGACAAAATCATAGACACCAAATAGACAAAAAATTATGCTTTGTAGACTTATGAAGTGAAAATTATTTTTAACTGAGCAATCTTAGGACACCATCAAAAATTTGATAGACACAACAAGGACAAAAAATTAAACATTTGTTGTGTCCATTACAACATACAGAACTGTCTATGTCTGTGTTGTAAGTCTATCCATAGACTAGTCTGGTTACTACCTATAATGCACTTCAGGTTTAAAAAAGGTGTTTTGCTTGCAAAAAATTAATGAAATCAGAAAGCTTTGGATTGCCTTTAGTAATAACGATATAATTTCTGCTTGGTGTTCGTGTATGGGTGGAGCTTTTGAATTTTGTGATCATGTAATTGCCGCCCTTTACAAAATGAAAAATGCTAATAAAGGTTGGTGTAATCCAATATGTACTGAACAAGCATGTGTCTGGAATAAATCTTCTCGAAAAGATATCAACCCTTGCTTAATAACTGACCTAGTTGTTAGAAAAAGAATAGCAAATAATGTAACAAATAATATTAAGGAGGAAAACATACAAATGAAAGCATTGCAAGAATTGATCCTAGAATTAATAACAAAGCCATCGTGACTTTAATGAACATTCATTTGAAACATTATAAAATAACATTCATATATCCAAGCCTTCTGTTGTAATAGTTACATTTAAATCAAAAAGTAGAAAATCTGGTGAAAATGTTAAAAGTAATCCTGATCTTGTGGAGTTATCTTTAAAATACTTTCTGACCATCTTAACACTATTAAAACAACTGTGAGCAAGATATTTTTAGAAAAAATGATTTTGACCCAGGAAATAATTAAAAATGTAGAATGTAATACAAGAGATCAAGCCAAAAGCAATACCTGGTTTCAAATGAGAAAGGGGAGAATAACTGCATCCAGGCATTAGAGTATTTATACCATAGTTAACACCCTTTCTAAAAATACCAGTTCTAAAAAGCCTAAAACAAATCTGGTTGCTGATATTTTGTACCCTCAAAAAAAACATTTATTACTGCTTCTACCAAATGGGGAATTTTATGCAGACCATGTATCAAAACACACTGATTTGAAAATTGAAAAAGTGGTCTCTTTTTTTTTTTATGAAAGACGTTGTATCGCTTGTTCCCCAGACAGATTTATAGTATACAAATGCCATGGAAGGGTGTGTTTGGAAGTTAAATATCTTTTTAAAAATTTTAATAAAACAATTAAAGGAGCTAATGAATGTGATTTTTTTACAAATAAAATTGATCATATAGCATTAAATGTGTCATAAATATTACACACTGATTAATTCCCAAATGGCTATCACAAATTGCAATTCAGAATATTTTATTGTTTGGACACTTAAGGACTAAAAGGTTGAAGTAGTGAAATTTGATCAAGAGCTCTAGGATAAGGTGAAAATAGGTTTAGATATTTTTTTCAAAACATGATTCTCCAGCATTGTTACTATAAAAATCTATAACATTCTGTGAAAATTGTGACAAACTAATACGTGAAGAGCCAGAAATAAGTGCAAATGAATTTAATGAATGTAGCAGTATTCAATGTAAAATATGTCGCACTTGGTTCCACTGCTCTTGCCAAAATTTAAAAAAAAAAAAAGACTATGGATTAATAGCAGATCTAAACTGGATTTGTTACATATGTTCAATGCCTACTTTGTGTTAAATTTTATACTTCAATAGTATCTCTTTACATGTGTTACATGATTTATATGAAATCAGTCATTTAATTCCTTATTATCAATCATTATGTATAATTCATTCTTTTAAAACCTCGAGCCTTTGAGATTAATATGAAATAAGTAAATTTATTGCAAAAACTTTAATAAGCACAATTTAATAAGCTTTATTAAGCACAATTTGACTTTCTTATCTGTTCATATCTTTTTCTAATTTATTAACTTTATGGTGTTTAAATAAAATATTCTCGACTAAATTTCTTTTCACTTATGTTTACTTAAATTTATTTTTGAAAATGTGTTTGATTATTAACTTGTTTGTTACTATGTTTATATGTTAATAATTTATACATCTAAAAAAATACTAACATGTTTAAAAAAAATAATTAGCTCAAGTTATTTTTAGAATCTTTTATGTCACGGCGTGACAATTTTTTAACAACATTTAAAACAAAATTTAAAACTGCTAAACTGAAACCACAATTGAGTTTTTATCAACTTTAAGGACCCAGATTATTGAGCGGCCTACTTTCTTTCACATTCTCTACAAAAACTACAAATTATAGGTATGTTTTGTATAATCAACATTTGGAGGATGAATGCTCAGCTATCCTTGAGGCTCTCTTTTGAGATACATAGAGCCTCTCTAAGGGATAACTGTAACTCCATTGAGCCTTAGATGTAATATGTGCATCTCCATAACTAATGTGCTGTCTTTATTTTAATCTTTCAAGGGTTTAACGTGCTTCTTACTCATGCTGAGCGTCAAAAGAAATATCGTGAAAGGCAGTTAAAAAGTTTGGCAAAAAAGTAGTTAAAGAAAAAGAATCCAAAAAAAAAGAAAAGAAAGAACACTCGCTATATTGGAGGCTGAACGAGAAAAAGAAAGGCAGCGAAAGAGAAGAGCAGACAAAAAATAGCAGAATCAAAATCTGTAGCTGTTACATCACCTCCTTACAAATCTGCAAGCACTCTTGGAAAAGCTGTTTAGAGAGCTGAGTCAGCAGTACCAAAATCACCCAGAAAGAGGGCTAAAGTTGTACAAAAACTTTTAACGAAAATGAATGAAATCCCAAGCCCAGAAAAAATACTTAGTAAAAATGCATTAGATGTTTTAGCTGTAAAATTGGTTCTTGATTTTTACCAGCGTGATGATATATCCCGTCAAGCACCTGGTAAAAGAGACACCATTGTGGTGAGATTAAAGAACAAAAAAGAAACTGTGCAAAAACGTCATTTGTATATTAATGTTAATGAAGCTTATGCTGTTTTTAAAAGTGATTATCCTGAAGAATCAGTCGGAAAATCAAAGTTTGCTAGTTTACGCCTACCACATGTGCTTTTGTCTAGCTCAATGTCAAGAAACGTTTGTTGTTGTCAACAGCATCAAAATATAAATCTTATCCTTGAAACCTTGCATAAGTTTGATTCAAATTTTCCATGGTATTCACATAAATTTCTTCTTAGCATTGTATGTGATAGTGAAAAATACATTTGTTACAATAATATGTGTACAACATGTAAAGATGCTGCAAAGTTTCATAATCTATTTGTTTTGAATGAAATTAACAAGAATAATTCATTACATGGTACCAATAGGAAAAAGTTACAGAAGGTAATGGAAAGGAATATACTAAAAAAATTGAAAAAAAGGGAAGAATTGATGATCTTTACAGCACCTTTTCAAAATCTTTACCTTCATTTCTGTGGCATTATTTTATTAAACAGAAACAATCAAAGAAATATCGTGATCATAAGATCCAACTTCAAAGTAATCCACACACAGCCGTTCTTCAAGTGGATTTTGCTGAAAATTTTTCAATTTTGTGGCAAGGTGAAGTGCAGTCAGCACATTGGTACTAGAAGCAAGTTACTGTTTTTACTGCTGTATTTTGGTACCAAAATTCATGCTCATCAGTTGTAATAGCTTCAGATGATTTAAGCTATTCAAAAGAATCTATTCTTGTAATTGTTTATAATTAATTATCTAAGCATATTGAATCAAGTGTTAAAATACTACAGGTTTGGATAGACGGGCTAAGTAATCAATTTAAAAATCGTTTTATTGCATCAGCAATACCCTGGTTGGAAAAACAGCATGATTTAAAAGTATTCTGGAACTTTTTTGCTGCTTCACATGTAAAGGACCAGTAGATACTATTGGTGGGACCGTTAAAAGAATAGCAACGCAAAAAATAATCCAGAGAAAATTTATAACAACTGATGCCATAACTTTTCATGAATCTGTTAAAAATGAGACTAATTTCAATGTCTATTTTGTTTCTATGGAAGATATTATAAATACAATAAAAAAATTTAAAATTGATGCGTTATTTACAAAAGCACCAGCAAAACCAGGAATATTTGCAGCACACCTAATTCAAAACAATATTGGGAAAATAGAAATGCGACCCTATTCAAGTGCCAAGTATTTAGTGAAACAACTTACTTCTTCAGACGAAATCACCAAAAACTATATTTATGAAGATGTAGTTATATATTTGTCTAATACTTCTCTTCTTAGTTTTAAATTGATTAAAAAAGCCCATTTACCTGGTTTATAATTACCCAAATGTGTCCGGTCACGCTGTGACGTTTACCACTAGTTAATTAAAGGTCCACCTGTTTGAAATTTAAATAAATGTTATTTAGGTATAAAACTTGTAAGAGTAATGTCTAAACTTTTTGTTTAATGCCAAGTTAATAATTCAGTTCATCTATATTAGCCGAATCGCGATGTTGATCTAAAAACTAAAAAACAATGAGAGAATTTTGGTAACGCTGTGACGTTTTATATTTTCTGGCATGAATAAGAGGCTAATATATCCACCCTAATTTTTTTTCTTGTTTTTTTTAGCACCTATTGTGAGCTAACAAAAAAGCAAAAAAAATTCTTTTTATATCTATTTAATAACAAAATATTGTAGGCTAAAAGACAAAAAAAAAGACGGTTGTCACGCTGTGACGGTCGTGGAATTGCTCTATATAAGAACAAAAAATTTGCATAATTAGGGTATTTGCATAATTATTTTTAAGAATAACTATTTTTTGTGATTTTTTTTTATTTTTAATTTTATTTTTGTCAAAATAAATCAAAAAGACATGACTAAGAACCAATATTTTATGATATAATTTTTTGAGGTATGTACCACCTTAGCTAACCAGAATAATACGGCACCTGATTAATTAAATTTATGGTACAATACGTAAATAGGCAATGTATTTGTTCCATCAATTGAGCACTCTACTTAAGTCATCGAAAAAAATTGGAGAGACTAAATTGTTAATGAAGACCTTAGTGCTAAAAGTACTTAAGTCACATTTTGACGAAATTGAGTTAATTAGTAATTTTTTCTAACACGGTTAAGCCCTTTGTAAAAAACACCCAACTTATATCTTTTGTCATTGCATGTAAATATTTATGTAACGTAAAATGACAACATTTAAAACATCAATATTTAATTTAAAAAAATCATTTCCAGCAGAAGCTCACACATTTTATGGTAAAAAGCTGAAGCCATCAAGGAAGCCTGCCATAATTGAATGTCGTTGTAGATGTCTAACTAAAAGAACAGATTTTTTCTGCATTTTCTGCTCTTAAAAATCATGATGAAAAAAAATATATATCTGCAGGGTTGCATAAATATAACCCCTGTCAATAATATTCGTCGAAGACCTAGAAAAGAAAATGGCAAAGAACGAAGTAGCTTTTTCTATTCAGTCACTGCAATGAATCAAACTGTTACCGTTTGCAAAGCAGCGTTTCATGCAATACATGGGGTTAAGGAATCTAGGCTTAAGAGAAAAGTTCTTAACTTTACTGTTCCCATTGAAGATGGCCAGGGTAAACACGAAAACCACAAAACAATTGTTAAAGAAAATAGAGATCGTGTTTGTGATCACATTAAACTGTTTCCTGCACGTGAAAGCCACTACAGCCGATCAAAAAACAAACACAAAAAATACCTGGATTAATCTCTGACTGTGGCAGAAATGCATCACCTATTTTTAAAGGCAAACCCAGATCTTATAACTAATGATTGTAAATACTGGCTTTACCTTGACATATTTAACTTTGAATTTAATATTAAATTTGGATTTCCAAGGAGTAACATATGCGATAAATGTGAAAAATTCTAGGCACAAATAAAAGCAACTGAGTCTATTAATGATGCCATTCTTGTAAATAAACTGAAATTTCAACATGAGCTTCACATAAAGAAAGCTGATGTGTTTAATGTGCAAATCAACGAAGCCACAGAAGCTGCAAAACTAAGCAAACACACTGCAGTGATCTGTTTGGACTTTGAAAAAAATTTACCGCTTCCTCTAACTGGCATTGGACAAGAATATTATAAGCGTCAACTTTGGATTCACAACCTGTGCATTCATGACAATGTAAATGAATCTGCTCACATGTATCTGTATGCTGAGCATTTTGCAGCTAAGGGCACAAATGAAGTCATTTTATGTTTGGATCATTACATTTCTGGTCTTACATCTACAACTACTAATATTATATATATATATATATATATATATATATATATATTTAGTTTTACTTTTAGATATATTTTCCCACTAGCATAAGGTATTATGGGAAACATTCCCAGAAATTTGTTATACACCTCATATTGTTTTGTCAGCAAAAAGATTTGACTGTCATCATTGATTTGATCGGAATTATAATGCTAAGCAAAAGTATATTGAAGCAAAAAAAAATCAAAAAGTAAAAAGTACATTTAATTGTATTTCTTTTTTTTTCAGGTTGTCCATTAACGAATTATTACAAGAATCTAGTGTGAAAAGTTATCAAAAATGCTTTGATAAAACGAAATGCTTTGATATAATTTAGAAAAATTAAAGTTGAAATTGACTGCCTAATGTGTCACAAATATCATCCCCTTGGAAACGTAATTATTTTATGTTTGATAGAATATTGCAGACTTAATGATTTTTGATAAATAAATTGAATTTGAGCAATCATTTTATCATTATTGTCTTTTTTATTCATAACTACTAGTTGTAGTTACAGTAATGTGATCCAGAATAACTGAAAATTCGGCCAAAATTATTTTTGCATAAATAATTATTCAACAATGTAGAAAATTTTTTCTGTGATGAAAAGGATGTAGAAAAGAAATGTTATTTCTAAAAATTTTAATTAGCATAAAATATACTCAGAGGTGAAAACAAATATATTTTTTAGATTAAAATGAGAAAATTATGAGAAAACAACACCATAAAAATAATTTATATAGAGTACAGCATTTGTTCAAACATGTTATTAAAAAACTCCCAAAACAGAACTTGGTGTAAAACTGCATTATTTTAAACGCGTTTCTTACAACTCATATGAATATATATTCAAATTTTTTATGGTAAGGCTTATTTCTACACATTTATTGGTTGTTTTTTTTACTATTTGTATGAGGATAATTTTCATTTTTTTGTTACATGTATGTATGAGTACGCTAATTATGGTAACAAACGTAGTAGTAGCAATGTAGATTAGGTATATCAGGTGTTGTTTAAAACTTCAGAGTGAATTTCTTTCTCAAAAAATCGATTATCGATTGTCAACAAAGATTTCTGAGTTTTTAAAACAAGGTGTTTCAAACGTTCGCGAGATGAAGAGACTTAAAAATTACTGTGAGTGATATGTTTGGGATAAAGGATTTACATCGTTTTAACAACAGAAGATTCTACCCAAGAAATAATGTCATTCGTTCACATATAAGTATTGAAAGGCAAAAGCTTAGGTAAAAATTGTTTTAATTTTGAACTTTGATTTACTTTGTAAACATCATACAATCATGAGTATAACCGGAGTATACAATCAATAATAAAGAAAAATACTTTCCCTATCGGAGCTCTACAAATCTTCTTTTTCTTTTTTTGACAAATGTTGATGTTTATCTCAATATTTATTGAAGAGCGTTTAAATCAAGATAAAAATTTTTAATTTTTTAAAAAATTAACTTACACCCAAATTTTCTTTTAGTTGAGTTTATCTTTTTAGTTTTTGAATATATATGCATATATAACAAACTTTAAAATAGATATATTGTGAAATGCCATGTTTGTTTTTTAAATTTAGAAACGAATGTTATTGTTTCAATAAAGGAAGTTAATGTACTCTATGCTAATTTTTTTCTCTATTTTTCTCTTTTGATTCATATCATAAATTTCATTTTATTCACTTTAAAGATTCTTAAGCATTAATCAAGATAGTTAACTGTGAAAATACATTTTCATCCAAAAAGTAGTCATAGAAGTGATGAGCTATTGTTTGTTTATCAAGCTGATTGGCGCAAAGAACTCTTACATAGATATGGTAATACACTGGTGATTTTAGATGCAAATTATAAAACTACTCGATATTTATTGCTATTGTTTTTCTTTGTGGTAAAAACAAATGTTGATTATCAAATAGTTGTAACATTTATATCTGAAAGAGGAACTTTTGAGACAATTTCAAAAGCGCTTAATGTTATAAAATCTTGGAATGTCAATTTTCAATCTTTATATTGCATGGCTGACTATTTTATTGAAAAGATAAGTGCTTTGGTATCTGTTTTTATTGGTATTTATTTTCTCTATATATTTCAAATATTAATATTATATTACATGCAACTTAAGTTCTAATTAATTGTTAATAACATTTTGTTCACTTGTTAAAATATGAAGCATTCATCTGTGATTTTCGCAGAGACCTGGCATGGAATCGTTGGATTAAAAAACCAACAAATGGTTGTTGTAGCTTAAAGGGTAATATTTTAAGACTCTTGAGATCCATTGCCTGACTAGGATCTTTTAAAAAGGAATAAGATGCCATAAAAAGGTACAATTATTTGGTTTGATTTGCATTATTTCAAGCCAAGGCTTGTGAAAGTAGAAATGGTATCTTTTTAATTAAGATGGATCTCGTGGTACAGACAAAATTGTCTTTTAATTTCTTGCAACACAAATAATGGTTTGGAAAGACAAAATAAAGCATTTAAATATTCCAATTTAAAGAAATATAATAACTCCTCATTGAAAGGTATGTTAACTTTATTGATTGAAGGATTCTTCACTGATAAGCTAGAAAAGTTACTTAAATACAAAGTTAAAATGTTGAATTGATGTTTGATGGGACTAATGTTGATATATACAGGGTGTTCGTAAAGTCGGTTTAAGTCTTTGATTAAAAATTTCTCCTCATCTTAATATAATTAGCACAGAAACGTTTAACGTTTAATGTTTAACGTCGTTTCGTCATTAGTTACTAGGCTTTGAAAAAGCGCGTTCTCTAAATGCACGCGGCCATAGGAGAAAGATCTCTTAAGCGAGTTGAAACTTTTTTTCTTTTGAAATCTAATCATTAGTTTAGATATATTACATAAAGAATCATATTAAGAGAAATGACAATCGTTAAGATCATATTATAATTGAAGTAAGTATATAAAATAGTTATATATACATTTTTATTAGCTAAAGTAGAAAGGATTTAAATTTTTATCAGAAAAAGTAGAAAGGACTTTAATCTTTTAAATCGTTTGTATTTTGTTTGTTTTAGCTTTTCTTTCAGCATTTTTATTTTTGTTATTTTAATTTTTAGAAAGAAAATAGGGGTATGGATATTATTTAGAGTTACACTAATGCTACTTCCATAAAATGGTTATTGCTACTTTGAAATTTCTGTGATGCTTTTAATTATTTTTGTTCTTTTTTAGAAAATTTAGAAAAATAAATTAAAATTTTGTGCCAACACTGACATGGCATGTCACATGTTATTGTATGTAAAGGTTAAATTTTGTTATGAGGATTACAGTTCTTATGAAAAAAAAAGAAGGTAAAGAGTATTGTTTGTAAATATATAATTTGTTTACTTTGAATCTTTTTAAATTTTATGGCGTTATTTTCAAGATTTTTGTTTGCACACATTGTTTGCATATATGCTTTTTTGATATGTATGTATATGTTAAAAGAAGTGCCTTATAGTTGTTTTATCAATATGTTTTTACAACAATGTAAAGTGTTTTTTTATTGTTCGTGTATGTGTTAATATGTGTTATATAATTGTTTTAAAATTGTGTTGAAATATGTATATAAGGTATATATATAACCTTATATACTTATTTAAACACATTTATTGTGTTTATAGTTGGTACATGTGTTTATATTATGTTGTTTCCGTGTTTTCAAAGTGCTGTGACTTGGTAAACGTGTAGAGCAAGATTTGTCAACTCTGCCTGCCAAGTGATGTACTTTTAACAGAGGGTTACACGATAGTTTTTAGTGTCAAACTATTACTGTTTTAGGTCTTGCTGTTTTCAAACCTTTATTGTTAAAGATTATTCTAAAAATACATAATGTATTTTAATAACATTTTGTGTAATGTTGTTACTTATGTTTTGTTATATATGAATATTATCTTACTTAAGTTATATTATATACATATATTTACTTATGGTGTGTGTTGTTGCTGTGATGTTTTTTTGTTATCTTTTGAGTTAATAGACATTTGGCTTAACTTCATGTTTGTGTCTGTTATTAAAAATGTTAAATAGGTAATTTTGTTAAAAATCACTGCCTTTAATCATTTACTAAGAGCCAATACAAATTATTTTGCCATATATACAATTTGTTTTATCTCAATTTGATTTTTTTGTTTTTAGCGCTGTTTACTACATGATTTTGCTATAAATCTTTTGGAATCATGATGTTCCAGCATAAATTGCTATAATCGCTATTAGTCTCCCTTCACATAATGAAGTTGCAGTTGTATTTGTTGGTGTACTACCTGTTTCCAGGGAAGATGTTATTTACCCAAGAGGTCATTCTTCTTAAAACTCTATCAAGTATGTCTGCCAACTTAGATCCTATGGTTTATCCTCTATTTTTTCCAAGGGGTGATGCTGGTTGGCATAATCAATTGGTTCACAACCCTGAATGTGCTATATTGGTTAGAAATCATGTTACATTTTCTCAGTATTACAATATAAACTTTCAGTTAGACAATTTTTTTCTTCACTCTTTTATGGCAAAAAACTGTTTCAGCAATATGCTATTGATGCGTATGTTAAAATCAAAGGCCAGCACCTTGCTTTCATCAGAAATAACCAAAACAAACTGAGAAGCAACAAGTATAATGTCTTACATGAGCATGTAAAGAATTAAATGCAATTGATAGGTTGTTAAAAGATATTTGCAACAACAACTTTCCTTTCTGAGGAAAAATCATTCTTTTTGGTGGTGACTTTACGCAAATTCTGCCTGTTGTGAAAAGAGGACAACCAGCTGAGATAGTAGAACTGTGTATAAAATGTTCTTTGCATTGGCAATGTGTGCAGAAGCTTGCATGAACTGGAAATATGAGAGTAGAAGATGGAGAAGGGGAATTTTCCCAATGGCTACTAAAACTTGGGAATGGAACAATACCTGTCAAAGAGGAGGATCCTTAAAAAAGATGCATTAAAATACCAAATCAGTGCATTATTAGAGAAAATAAATCGATTGTTGAAAAGATTTTTGGAGATGCTGATCAAAATGATTATTCTAAATGCGTGATTTTAATACCAACTAGTGTTGATTCATTATCAATCAATGAAGAAGTGCTTGAATGTCTGCCGGGAAAGGTCAAAATTTATGTAAGTGCTGATCAAATTGATACTGATGACCTTAATGAAAGAAATGACTTTCCTGTTGAGTGTTTGAACAGCTTAACTCCATCAGGTATTCCACATTGTTTAAAATTGAATATTGGTTGTGTAATAATGCTACTTAGATATTTAGATCTTAAAGCTGGGTTATGCAATGGTACTCGAATAAAAGTTTGTGCTCTTTAAAATAATTATATTGATGCAGAGGATTTGACAGGTGTTTCTGGTGGTAAACGGGTTTTTGTTCCTCAAATTCAGTTGGCTCCATCAGGTTCTAATTTACCTTTTGTTCTGAAAAGTCGTCAGTTTCCTGTCAGATTGGCTTATTCAATGACAATTAATAAAAGTCAAGGTCAAACATTTAATAGAGTTGGAGTATATCTCAAAAAAAAAACCATTTTTCTCTTATAGTCAAGAATGTTCAAGAATGAGAGCATTTAATAGTTTGTTTTTTTTAAAATTAATAAACATCTCATTCAAGGTGTGGTAGATGAAAAGTATTACACAAATAATGTTATATTTTTTAATGTTCTTAATTTATAGTCTTAAGATTTTTATTTTGAAAATTTACTGTTTGTAAGTTGCTAGCACATTTTGTTTGTATAAATTTATTTATTATTTTAATATATATATATTTTTTATAGTTTTTGATAAATATATCTGTCATTTAATATTGTTATAAAATGTGTTTATATGTGTTATATAAAACCATATTCGTTTATAGTTGTATATATGTTTAAATTATATTGTTTCCATGTTTTGAAAGTGGTGTGACTTGGGATTATGTTGAGCAAGATTGATAACCTTGCCAGCCAAGCGATGTTTCTGTACTAATTATATTAAGATATATATATGTATATATGTATATATATATATATATATATATATATATATATATATATATATATATATATATATATATATATAAAGCTATGTTAATCCTTTTGTACTTCGAAATAGATTTTATAGTTAAATTTTCGATAAATGTTTATATTAACTGCCATGTCAAAATAGGTTACTATAAATAGGTAAATCGATTTTCGGTTTTTATGTGGTGTTTTTTTTTTTTGGTTTTTTTTTTTTTTTTTTTGTTATGGTATTATAATTCCTTTTTTTTTTGTTCTTTAAGATTTACGATTGACGCATTTATATGATTTATAAAAAAAAACATGATTACCTTTTATTGTAAATTTTTGTCAGTTAAAATGATATAAATATATGCAATTAGTTCAATTTTTAAAAATCTTCTCTATTTTACTCCTAATTATTTGTTGTACGTAACTTTGGGGATCTTTGGTTTATAATTGTAGTTTTGCGCATTTGTCAAATATCGAGTTACTTAAATTTTATAAGGTGTTAAACTAATTAATCATCTTAGTTTGCATTTGCAACACTTTTGAGGAAAGAAAAAATTGTTATATATATTAAAAAGAAAAAATTGTTATACATGAAAAATCATTGTTTTACATTTTATTATTCTGGTAGAAGGTCTTCATCAAAAACTTTATAACTCTTAATAAAGATAAATCTATTCTCCTTACCACCATTAAGGGAAAAACGGGGAAGGGAGGTCCTTTATTAGTGTATAATTATTAAAGAGAATTAAATTTCGAGTAACAAAAGGAGTTTTTAATAAATGGTAGCAAATAACCGTTTACTAAAAATTATTGAAACAAAGAGGCCATATATAAAAATGGTCAGATTAGTGCCATAAATAGCATTAGTCAAATGGTCAGATATTTTGAATAAATTTATTTAGTTGTGTGCATTTAACGTTTTAAAGACAATTTCCTTTGTTAAAGAAATATGTATCAAGGGGATGCCAAAGAATTATTAATTCATGTAACATTTACGTTCGCTTTATATTAATCTTATTAATTAAAGTTCACGTTATAAAAATAACACGAATTTAGCTTTACTTTTTCGTCAATTTAAAGCATGAGGAAGTAATATTATTTTGTGTAACTAAAAACGTATTGTTTTGAACTTAGTAATGTCGAGGAAAATGGTTCTGCCTTACACTGATATGACCTATTTCAGTTGTAAATTACTCAAATGTTAAATAATTGGTAAATTATTTTACCTCCGCATATTTTTTAATTTGAAGGCGTTTTTCTAAAAGGGTAATAGTTATGGTTTAGCAACTTTAAATTGTGGAAAACACCCACTATAAATTAACAGACCGACCATAACCCGTATTACGGGTTGCTTTTTTGCTAGTTATAATAATTTATCTATTATAATACCGTCAAAGAGTCTGGCCTTCGGCCCTTCAGACCAAGCAAAGCCTAAGAGCTCAGTGAAGGCGACTTTGATAGATGAGTGCAGTTTTGTGAAACACTATTGGACAATTTTTCCAAAAACCCAGGCATGATTGACAAGATTTTGTGGTCGGATCAGAGTTTACTTTGAATGAAGTTTTAAATCGTCAAAATAGCTGCTACTGGACTTATGATATGGTGTGGTGTGGAATAACTTCAGGTGGGCTTATTGGATCATACTTCAATGGTTCTGTCACTGGCAAGTCCTATCTGGAAGTGCTTAAGACAAATGTATGACCTAAAGTTAAACAGCGTTGTCTCTACTTTCAACAGGATGGAGCGCCTTCTCACTATTCACTTGTAGTGAGAGAGTGGCTCGATCAGAAGTTCACTAGTAATTGGATCGGCAAACTAGGCTCTATTGAGTGGCCTGCGCGTTCTCCTAATCTAAACCCACCAGAATTTTTTGTCTGGGGCTACTTAAATGATATAGTATTCAAGAACAAACCCTCTACACTTGTTGAGCTACGCAGCCGATTCAAGTAAGCATGTGCTGAGCTACAGCCAAAGATGTGCGAGAAAGTATGCAGAAGTGTTCCTAATCGATTGAAACTCTGCATAACGGCAGAAGAAGCTCATTTCGAAAATTTTCTCTAATTATATATATTATCGATAATTCTACTTTAAAATAAAATACATGTAAACAGATTATCTTATTTCTTTATTCAACTACATTTCATCAAAGACTTAAACCGACTTTACGAACACCCTGTAAATTGTTCACAGTTATGATCTTATTTATTTGTGTTTTTTCTTTTCAACTTAGCTACACTGATGCCAACTTTAAAATAGACTCACGGTAAAGAAGGTATGGATGCTGTGAACCAAAGTATCTTTTTAATTGTTCTCGTAGTTTTGTTAAGGATTGTTTATCGCAAAGATCAATTGCTAATCACTTGGGTTTAAACACTTGGGTTAAAAAAAGATTATGTGCAAATAATTTTTTTGTATCAACTATTAGAAAAGTCAAAAAAAGTTCTTGCAAAAAAAATGTTAGCATTGAATTTTCAACTTTAGATCATTTTAAAACTGGTAAATTAAACAGGAAACATTCAAATATAGTTGATGGTGAAGTTTCTTATCAAGAAATGACAAATAAATGTAAATGACATATAATTTTATTAGAATTGTATTACAGATAATTTATGAAAACTACTTCTTATTCATTTTTTTGTATTATATTATTAACCCTTTCATGCGCTAGGTTGTTTTATAATAACAAATTAAACTAAGCTTCTCCAATGCAAATAGTGCATCTTAACCGATTGAAAACAATATTTAACATACATAAGTTTCTAAATCATGTTTTTTGTTGGTGTAAAGTTTCTTTCCAAAAAGAAAATAATGCTTTTAATGGTGAGCCTTTTCCAGAAGCACATTATCCGGTTGGCACAGCGCCGACCTATGGTTAGTCATTTGAATGGCTAGAAGGCTGCCAAAATTGGAAACCATTCAAAGTATAGGAGTTGTTATCTAATATTATTTTTAGCTTTAAGTATCGGAGTATATAAATATGTGTCGAAATTTTAACAAAATAGTATTGAAGTACTGTATGGGAGAAATGAATAAAAGCTAAAAACAGTATTAGATAATTTAAGAAGGAATATAAACAATAATATTTGAATTAAAGGATTGGCGGCGGATCAAAATATTCAGAAAATATTTAATACAGTGTTTTAATTTCATTTAGAGTTAGAGTGTGGCGAAATAAAGACTTTAAAAAGAAATCAGATCAAAATAAGAACAGCAACAATAAGAACGATAAAGCAGTTTATAGTTTTACAGATACTGTAAACTTAAAGAAAGTATTAGATGGAGTACTACATATAATATTAACCATAGGCGAAAAAGATGAAGAAAATGCAGATAAAGATTGGATCATCCTGTTTGGAACATCAAAATACGTTTTGTATCACGGCTGATGCAATATAGCAGTCAGACATGCACACTGGCTTCTCCACTCCCTCTGCAAAGAAAAAGGAAAACTCGCACTCCTCTACAACAGAATGTTTCGAACTTACTTCCGAAAATACGGAAATCACGACTGCAGCACTTACATGCAAAACAAAAGAAAGGGGGATTCCAGTGTTTGCAAAGAATGCGGAGCAATATTTGTCATCATCCTAATCAACGACAAAGAGCATTGCTCCTACTCAATGCCTTATCTTGACAAACAACGAAGAGATGATTGCGATGACATCCCCAAATGAGAGAAACACAAAAAGTTCTAAGACCACCTGCCAAGCATACAAAATCAAAGAAGGAGTCGGTAAAGAAAGTGACGAAAGAGGGAGAGAAAAAGACGAAAGTGATTCCTATGACTGCAAAGAAGCGAGTGAGGAAGAATATTCTCTAGAACCTAGTAACAAGCCAGGGCCTAGTAACAAGCGAAGAAGAAGAGAAAGATGGAAATCTGCATAATTTGGCAAAAAGGAGTGACCTCTTATAGGAAAAATATGAATTATACAACCAATTTTTTTAAGTACATGTACTACCATATACCAAAACCAAATCATGACAAAACTTTTATTTTTTCCAGAACACCTGTCACTCAAAATATATAAGGTTTTTGTACTCTGTGGTAAATGTTTATTTAACTAGTGGAGCAACATTGATGTTTCATCATTTCGCCCACATTTTGCCACTGCTTCATAATAAGAATACATGAATAATCATTTCGAGATAAATCATGTATCCCAAATACATAATACCACAACTGCCTTGAATAGAATACAGCATTTGTAACCATATTTGGCAAAGACAAATTTTGCATGAAGTCAAATGATATGACAGTAATATCAGTAGAAGAGCTCGCTAGTAGTTTTAAACGTCGCTTTTTATTTGTAAACTCTTGCGCTCTTGCCAAATGAAGCTTGTGTTCTATCTCCAGTTTTTATTTGTCTTCTTAAGGAAAATCAAAAACTTGAAGTTTTGTTTTAACTAAATAACAGTATGAACATGTATCTCTACGAGGAGATCCAAAGGATAGATTGTATTAGGTTGTAAAAATTCTGTAGTATGTATCATATTTTAGTTGGATTTTGTAAAATTGTAAGAAGAGTTCGTGCATTTCTTTTAAGCTTAATGTCTATAGAAGAAATATTACATTTTTATTTTTGGTAAAAGAATAATGGCTTTGACGGCCTTTGAAGGATTGAGTATGAGAATGAATGAGCTGTATTATTTGATCAAGTACAACATGTGGGCGATTTTTATGTTTTCCTCTTTTGTCTTTCGGGGCTAATCCTATACTTGTGATATGATATTGAATACGTCTCAGTCGAGGATGAGAAATTCCATGAACTGATAAAAATGCTTTCATACAAATCTCATAGCTAAGACCTTCAACTGAAGATTTTATCTGAAACAAATGAGAATAATTTTTATTAAGATAGATGAGGATTTGTATGTATCTTATAAGACGCATCAGGAATAATAATACTGACCTTACACTTGTAAGATGCTGAATACATGTAAATATCATCTTTAATAAGAATATCATCTTTCAAGGTCCTTTTTATCCTTGAACGTCTTCTTTTTATATTTATCACTTCAATACAACCAAATAAATAAACTTCTTGTTCATTTTTAGTTTCCATTTTGTAAAACATATCGAATACTTCCGTTCTGATATCTGCATTCATTCTTTCAAAACAGTGTAATTTCTTGCACCTAAATTAACTAAGTATACACAATTATATAGAAGTTTAATTTTTTATTTTGAATAAGTTTGTCAAGTAAAACTCGTTCAACAAAAGTTAATAATCAATAAACTAATGGATGAAAAACATGGGATGCTTATTAATATTTGTTGATTGATGGTGGTGGTGGTGGTGATGATGATGATGATGATGATGATGATGATGATGATGATGATGATGATGATGATGATGATGATGATGATGATGATGATATATCATCAATAAAAGTTTTATAAAATTTTTATTTATATAATATGCATCACCATTTTTATATATATATAAATAAAAATGGTGATGCATATTATATAAATAAAACCATTTATATATATATATATAATTATATATATATATATGTATATATATATATTATATATATATATATATATATATATATATATATATATATATATATATATATATATATATATATATATATATATATATAAATGGTGATGCATATTATATAAATTTCACCATTTATATATATATATATATATATATATATATATATATATATATATATATATATATATATATATACTATAATTATTAAAGCATCATAAACGGTATCATACTATTATTTCTTTTTCTTTTTTATGTAATATTTCGGCTCATATGGTGAGTGCCATTATCAAACTAATGAAACAGTTTAAAAAAACCGATTAAAAAATTATAATAAACGTAACCAAATGATGTCATTGCAACGTCACATATTCAAGATTTTTTTTTAATTTTACCATGGACCTATAAGAGATGGACGTGCAACCTATTGTTTTTTTAGCGAGCCATGCTCGTTGCGTATTGTTTCAAATCTTTTGTTTTAAACAATAGAAATTAAATTATATTAAAGTCTGTTGGATTCGTCGGAAATTTTTGGCCTCGTCTAACCAGTCATATCAACTTCTTTTATTTATTAAAGATGACAGCAAAAGGTCCAAGCATAAAGCTAGATATTCTTAATATTTTAAGAAATAACGCGGATGAAGATATAGAAATTGTTGTGGAAGAAGATCTGTCTGACATATTTTTAGAAGATTTCATTTTACCTGAACTGCCATCTATTGCTCAAACATCTCAATCATCATCGCTTCTTTGTTGTAGGTTCTGCTTAAAAAGTTACAGAAAATTATATTTTTTCGAAAAACATCGAGCTGTATGCCAAGTCTAACAACAGTACAGACAACAACAGGTGTGTGTTTTTGCTCTGGTTAATGTCCACATTTTAAATATATCTTTTTCTTTACAATTTTAGCTATAAGTGTATATAGCAGCTTAACTATTATTTATCTAAAACTACATTTTATTACATCATCCTATATATATATATATATATATATATATATATATATATATATATATATATATATATATATATATATATATATATATATATATATATATATATATATATATATATATATATATTTTTAGGTTGTGTTCTTTCACCAGATTTATGTAACATCTTAAAACAAGAATGTCTGGGCTATGTATGGTCTTCAGTCAGTGAGGCAGCAACACACAAGATATTTAATTTGGCTGCAGATTCTACCAAAACACCAGGAAATTTATGTGCTGATCTTGCTTCATCCATGATGAAACAGAGATATGATATGAATTTATCAGAGTTCAGTGAAAATTTGAACCAGAATCTAACTAAAATTCTACAATTAAGTTGGTTGACTGGCTCTGGTAGAGAAAAACGACCTTCATTGATTAATGCTTTGTGTTTGAACTCCAAGTTAAAAGATATCTGGAATACTATATTAGTCTCAAGTGGATTAGAAGCATATTTAGCAGGAAAACACCTGCTATACCATTTTATAATAACTAGAGTTTATGAGAAACACCTTATATGTTGTAATAACCTGCTGAAAAATAGACATTTAATCACAGAAGATCTTGCATTGACTTCTCAAGAAGAGAAGATACTTCGATATGTTTCTGGTTTTATAATATTTTCTTTGGCAAATCGTTACAAAGACCAAAATAATAAACCAGCAAAAATTATTTTACAGTTATTAGAATCATGGAGAGAAAAATCAGACCAAGGCATGGTGTGTGAAACCATTTATGATTATACCAAGACATGGACTGAAAAAATAAACAGAGGAGGTTTGTTTTGTGTGAATACAGAATTTTATTTATTTATTTATAGAATAGAAAGAGTAGCACGTGAAACATTAAACAAGTCTTTATTGACAACTTACCAAGGTGAAGATCTACGAGATGTTATAATGACAATGTTACAGCAGAGCCAGCTCATTGACTCTATTTGGGCATCACTTACTCAAGATGTTAAGGTTGAGGAATTAAAAGAAATTTAAAAGGATGTTATATTTAAAAAGTGGATAAATTTAAGGGCAAAATCATTCGTTGATGCATGGATACAGATAGCCAAAAGAAAGACAAATAATATATCAAGTAAAAGTGAGCCATCCATACGAAAAACTCTTTACAGAAAAAAAAAGCCGACAACAAATTAACTTTTTGAAAATGATTTGTATTTTATTATTGAATACTCAATGAAAAATAAAAATGTTGAACATCTAAAATAAGTTCATAAACTAACCTTTAGATAAGCCTTTAAACAAGGGGAAGGGGTTTACACACAGATATACCTTAGTTCTCTTACTTATCGCACCTGCTGTCTATACGGGTATTTTGTTGTTTGTACTTTAAATAGTTTACACACATGGATGTTTTTAAGTTGTTTCTCTAGTTTTTTGAAGATTATTAATTTTCAAAAAGCTCAAGAAGCAAATCTTAAAACATTCATGTGCGTAAATGATTACGTGTCTTTACAGTATTAGTTGATTGAAACACTCCAATTTTTATGTCTTCCTTCCACTAGGATAACAGATACGTAAAAAGTAGAAAGAAAAAGAAATTTTTTTTAATAATCAACGACTACTAAAGTTTAAGTGCAGCTAAAAAAGTACTTAAGTTACAAAAAAAGCAAATAAAGAAAATTCAGTTAAAAAATAATTTTTGGTACATTAAAATTTAAGATTTAAAAATAGATTGGTTAATAAGGTGTTTATTTTTTTTGAATAATCATTCAGTACTTAGAGAAAATTGGTGAATAGGATTAGTTTCATTTAAAAAAAAATGTTGTAAAATCACAACAGCATAAAAAAAAAATGCTTAAGAATATGATAATAGTTTCAAACGGTCAATTAGGACAACCTTCCAATACCAATTCACTATGGATTAACAAAGCATATAAATAAACGTATTCCTAATGATGCGTTATTTTTTCGACCTTTTATGAGGTAAATCCTCTTCATGAACATCCAGTTTGAACATCTCTCTTTCTCTACCTCGTGTGTTTCCACTCATAACATGGATTAATCCATCGCCTGCAACATTCAAACCCAACATATTTCGATTGAATTCTTCTAAAGTAGGGTTTTCGTTACAACCTCCCCTTCTTCGTTGCTTTGAAAAGTATTCTTCTATCGGATCTTGTGTAAATTTTTCAGGCAGCAAAAATTTAACACCATCTTCCAACAGAAGAATTTTGCCCAATGCCACAAATGAATGTACTAAAAATACATAATTGTTCTATTGCATGCTACAGAAAAAAACTAAATTAGAATGTAATAAGTGTTGCACCAAATAAAGAAAACATTACTATATAATATTGACAATAAAAAAAAACTTATGTTAACTAATCTTAAGAATTGATCTAAAACTCACCAGATATTCTAAGTCCTTCGAGAGTCTGTTTACTTAGACAACATCGGTTTTGTTCTTCTTTAGACAAATTTGGAACACTGTGTATTTCATTTTCCCATTCATTTAAAAAGCCAAGAAATTCCTTTTCCAGCCACTAAAGTTTATCCAAAAAAGATATAATTTATCCCAAAAGTAAATAAAACCCCATACATAATAACTTTGTTCTGTTTATAAACTGAAATTTTTTTACAAACACACGCAAAAGGTGTGAAAGTATACACAAAGGGTTGAAAAAGAGCATTTATAAAACCTTTACTCGCGTATAGATATTTTCTTCTTTTGTTAAAAATTATGTACCTCAAACCTAGGGTCCTCTATAGAATTATATGGGTTTAGTGCATGCTTCTTTGTTTTATTATTAATCTTTGACACATTCATGCAATCGAAAAATTTATCCATGAAGGTTATGAATTTTCTTAGGGAGACAGTATTTACATCACCTTGCTCTTCAAGCATGTGCACAACAGTTAAACTGAGAACCTAAATAAATAAGTAAAATATAGTTTGGATTTTGCAGTATTATGTGACTTATTTCTCAATAGTTGATTAAGAGTGTTTTATGAATGTTGTTGTGTTATACATGTTCTTTATTTTGTTACTCTGTATGTTTCTATTCTTGTTATAGACAAAATTAAATTATAGCTCTTTTGAGCCAACATAATATTTGGTTATTCATTACAAGGTGTTGCTCTGATTAAAAACAACTTCTAAATATATGTAAATGGAAAAGGTTTAACTGTTAAAAGCATTTATGATCAAGTTTAAACAGACTATGAGGCAGACCAATATTTGTTGAAGGCTATTAACTATTAAATACAAACTGCTTTTATAGCAAATAATCCAGTTAATATATATTCTCAACTTACAGTGCTTTTCAAAATGCTTAATTATAATTTGTAATGAAATACCTGTACTGCCATGTTTACTCTCATTCTGGATTGTGGTGTTAAATGTATATGCTCATCTCGAAGCTTGTGTCCCATTTGTAGCCCTGGGGCACCTCGTAAAATTCAAAGATCCCATTCATATAGGGTCATAATTTGGTGCCAGCCCAATTTTTGTCCTTGATACTAAATTAAAAATTTTTTGAAAAGTTAAATAATTTCAATTAAAAACCATCATCAATGTTTCTCAACCAAAATCATTAATAAAAATGATAAAGAATCAACTAAAAAAACTTTATGATAAAGAATGATAAACAAGAAAAAACAATATTTTAATTTCAAATGGCACACCACTAAATGCCTTGACTTTTTATGCCAATGTGAATGTTCTTTCTTGTAGTCTTGATTAGGTGCGGTACATCACAGAAGAAGTAAATTTTCCTTTCTAGAAGAAAATAAAGTTTTTATGACTCTTACTTTAACATGAAAATCTAATATAACAGAGATCATTTACTCAACTACTTTAGGGCATGTATAACTAGAGATATAGTAAAAAATACAAAATTTCAACTAGTTTTGTAACTACCTGGAGCACAATGGTTCCATGTCCAGTGAACAACTCCATCTACTGTATTGCTGCAGTCTTCCAATTTATGAATATTGTAGAACTTTCTATTTGAGCTTGCTCCATCAGACACAATAGCCCTTACTTTAAGCCCAATCGATTCCAAAGTCATTATAGCATTCCATGCACAAGTGTATATCTGATCACTATTGAATCCTTCTGAGGCAAAATGTCCAAAACAATAACATAGGGATGAAAAAATTCCTCTCACCATAAATACAATAACATAGTGTGCAAGATTTAATTCAAAATTACTTCCTTCTTGATTACTGTTACATCTTCTTTCAAATTCATTTAGAGCATCATAAGAAGATCCCATCTCTGAAAAACCTGCCAATTTTCCAGTTGTTTTGCAAAAGACTAAACCACTTTTAATTTTCATTTCATCAAATATCAAGCTTACATTTTTCTCATGCTCTTTTATGTTGTCGGCTTTTAATATTTCAATAAGATGTCTGATTATATCAACATTAAAACCACAACCAGGATCTGTGAAATTAATGTACTTCAAAAGAGTATTTTTGCATGGTAAAAACAAAAATGGTGAATTACGTATGTGTTGATATGTACCAGGACTTTTAAGGTATATGCTAAGACACCATCTAATTATTAATGGATGCCAAATCATACACTTACCACTTTTTAACGATGATTGTATTATCTGTTGCTCCCACAATAAATACTGTGGAGAATCTTTTTCAAAAGGAATATCTGACTGGCTATTAATTATCTCTTTCAAAAGTGCATTTGTTTCAAAATCTACAGCAACACCTTCCTTTACTAAATGTTCTTTCACTTTATACTCAAAACGAGCAATTCTTGATGATGAGAGCTTTTTCTTTCGTTCCAATTCTTTTAGTTTAACAATTAGTTGGTGTTTAGTAAGGTACCTGTCATTTACTTTTAAAAAATCCTGGTTCTTATCTTTTACTAAATTTGATGCTAATGTCATAAGACATCTCTTATAATGGAACAATAATCACATTTTTTTTTGTTATCATTAATATTGATCAGAAATGAACAGCTAGATGATCTTATAACTGAAAAGTCCTCCTAACTGCTCATAAATTTTGTTTCTATAATGCCAACATCTTCTTTTGAATTTGACTGAAAATTTTCTGGACTTACTTTTACTAGTTTTTGCTTAATTAATTCAGGAAAGTTACAATTACCAGAGCAAATTCTTGCACTCTTAACAAATGAGAAAATTTCAATGGCAGTAGTTTCATTAAGAAATTTTGGCAAATGATTAATAACTTTATTTTCCTTTGAAATTTGTTTGTTAAAAATATCCAAAGTCCATAAATTATCATCTATAAGTGTAATGGTTTTATAAATCATAACATAGTCTAACATATCTATTGACACAAACTTGTCATCAAAACACTTCATCTGAAACTGCTCAGCTACTTTTTTCAAATTAGTAAGTTTTTCAGATTTAGAAGATATTGGTCTGCCAGATAATTTTATTTTACAAATATCATATTGCTCATTATGCTGTTTAAACTGATATGGCAAAGTAAACTTATAGTCTTTTTGTATTTTTTGTTTTCCAATATGATATAATTTCATGTAGCACTTGTTACATAATGTACGTGGATCTACACTTGCTTCATCTAAATCAATATCAATACCATGAGCATATTTCAAAACCTCTTTTAAAGTTCCCACTGTTTTTGGTTCAAGGTAGCCTTTAAAGAGTTTAACATGTTTACCACAAACCCTGCAACAGTTTGAAAGGATTTTTAAATGATTTTCCATTCAAAATTAAATGCACAGAGCTGCAAAGTAATCAATATATATATATATATATATATATATATATATATATATATATATATATATATATATATATATATGTATATATATATAAACACACACACACACAAAATGAATATAAATACAATAAAGAAGAAAATAATTTGTCACAGTTTTAAAGAATTTAGCAAAGCCAAATTATGGCAAACCGCAAGAATAACTAAGTATTTAACATTAACATAAGATTTACCAGCTATATATAAACAAATTTTTATTTGACAAAAACAAATGGGTTATTGTGTGCTTTTTATGACAAATGAATTAATATATGTAATATGAAAAACGAAAACATGAAATATCTGGCCGCATTTTGCAAGATAATTTGAATAACTTTTTAAAAGGTTTTGCATTATCAAATGAATTGTAAAAAATCCCATTAGAAAATACACCTACTAAAACATAATGAATAGTGGAATATATATTATGGAGCTTATAGAGTAGTCGAGGCAAAAAATGGCGACATGTCGGAAAAAATACTAAAAAAATACACGAAATTATGCCTGGTGAATGAAGGACTAAGGAGTTGAATGAAGCCAGACCTTGACAAAAACTTTTATTTAAGCTTTCTTATATTTTGCTATAATTTTTTTAGTCATTTTAAAATTATCCTTACGTTCTATTTTATCATTGACGGAACTTTGTTCACACGCAAAAAATTTCCAAATTTACAAATGTTTATCTTGAAAAATTGATGAAAATCTGTTCGTACCGACAACTAATTTCCTTTACCTTGGTTTAATTTGTTTTGTAATTTGTCAACGCGTGAAGTAGTTACTTTATCCTGAATAGCCTTGTTAAAGAAATGCTATAAAAGTTTAAACTTATACCACGTGATCAGAGTTTCTGTTTTAAAACTGTGGGCAGCCATTTTAGTAGTTTTTTTTGTTGACGGGTGAAAATTTAGAGTTTGTCGGAAACTCGCATGGCTCGCTGATTTCTGCGGCCTCTTTGATGTTAAACAATAGGTTGCACGTCCATCTCTTATAGGTCCATGGTTTTACAAAAAACGGTTTCCAATGGTGAGTCATCACCAAATTGCCACTGTCGCGATTTAAATTGTTTTCTTTAGGTTTTGTGCATTGTGTACGTTGTATTTCAATAGCCTCGCGAATTTTCCTTGTGTAGTTGTTTGAAATTATAGAAAGTGATTTAGGGTTCTCCCTGTTTATTTTACCATTACAATGTTGTGAATGTTCCACTATTCCAGATGTTTCCCAGTTGGCTTTTGTAACGTTTTTTTTATGTTCTTGAACTCGTGTAGAAATCTTTTTTCTTGTTTCCCCAAAATAACATGCGCCACATGTGCAATTAAGTTGGTACACTCCTGGATAACTATTCGGAGGAAGTTTAGATTTGTTTCGGCAAAGTATATTGACTAAGGGGTTACCAAAACGAAAGACTGTTTTAACGCCAATTTTACGAAATTTTTTTCTAAGAACAAGGCCTAATTTCGGGACCGATGGTAAAATAACAAGATTTTTGGTATTAATTTTTTGAGAATAAGACATTCCTACAAACAGTATTCAGATTTTTAGCAATATCTGAATACTGTTTATAGGAATGTCCATTTTCAGTAAAAAACTTAATAAGAAAATTAATTTCATCTTGAATGTTATGTTCTGAACAAATTTTGTATGCTCTAGCTAAAAAACCTTTAAAAATACCAACTGCGAACAAATTTTGTATGCTCTAGCTAAAAAACCTTTAAAAATAACAACTGTGAAATAGATGATTTCGGTTTTATAAGCACGTTTGTAATTGCATTTTTACGGTGTATGGAAAACTCATACTTGCGAAGGGATTGATTGGTGGAAATACAAATATCTAAAAAATTTAATTGGTGTTGAGGATTTTCGTATTCGCATGTATATTGGTTAGATTTATCTTGTGAATTTAAAAGTGTTAAAAAAAATTTGCGTCAATAATATTAGTCATATCGTCAAAGTAACGTTTATAAGTTTTTGGTGCAATATTGACGTTTAAAGCCTGTTGAATAGCATTAGATTCAATATGTTATAGATAGGCTTCTGAAATGACGACCATTATGGATAGACCTATTGGACCAGAGTTTTTTACAGTATATATTTTGTCTTCCCATAAAAAATAACACTTACTAATACAGTGATCAATTAGTTTATGAATGTCTACTAAAGATAATTTAGTTCATTGTATTAGATCATCTCTATCATCGTTAAGCATATCAGTAATTGCAACAGTTACTTTATCAAGTAGCACTGATGGGTATAAATTAATAACATCAAACGATACTTGAATTTCGTCATTAATAAACCATTCTTTTGCTGTTGATACAAATGAAGATGAGTTTTTAACACGGCATTCATTTTTATTTAAAGTTGGTTGTATGATCTCAACAAGATGTTGCAAATGTTATATTGGGGAAACAAGGAAAAAGATTTCTACACGAGTTCAAGAACATAAAAACAACGTTACAAAAGCCAAATGGGAAACATCTGGAATAGTGGAACATTCACAACATTGTAATGGTAAAATAAACTGGGAGAACCCTAAATCACTTTCTATAATTTCAAACAACTACACAAGGAAAATTCGCGAGGCTATTGAAATACAACGTATACAATGCACAAAACCTAAAGAAAACAATTTAAATCGCAACAGTGGCAATTTGGTGATGACTCACCATTGGAAACCGTATTTTGTAAAACTAAAAAAAAATCTTGAATATGTGACGTTGCAATGACATCATTTGGTTACGTTTATTATAATTTTTTAATCGGTTTTTTTAAACTGTTTCATTAGTTTGGTAAGGGCTCTCACCATATGAGCCGAAATATTACATAAAAAAGAAAAAAAAATAATAGTATGATACCGTATATGGTGCTTTAATAATTATAATACATTTACACATACTATTAAAGATGTCACTTAAATTTTATATATATATATATATGTATATATATATATATATATATATATATATATATATATATATATATATATATATATATATATATATATATATATATATATATATATATATACATATATATATATATATATATATATATATATATATATATATATATATATATATATATATATATATATATATATATATATATACATATGATATATGGAATATTAGTTAACAATATTATAATTCAATGCTTTATTTTATACCTGCCAACAGTTTTAGCAGGAAGATAGTTTCCTACATGATTAACATGACCAGCTCCCTTTACTTTTGCAAATTTAGTTAAATTCTGGTCATAGATATATAAAACACTGGATCCGGCATAGACAGAAATAGTTGAAGCCGAAAAAAGTTTGCCATGATGACGTAGAATGAGGCAAAAACATGTTAAAAGAGCGTATAATTTAATTTAAATGTCATGCTGTAAATTAACACAATATTTTTTATATGGTTGTATGATGTAAAATTTATATGGAATTCTTAGAAGTCTAACAATAAATACAAAATTATACATCTATATTTATGTATAATATATTTATCTATAATATACATATATGTTTTTGTACTATTTATTTCAAGATTTGATATTAGTTTTAAAATGGTTGATTCTTGAAGTGCTTTTGGATGTAGAGCTAGATCTGCTAAAGGGGTTTCAAGAAGTTTTTATAGGTAAGAAAGTTGTTCATATACATTTGAAACATTTTATTCATAAAGATTCAATATAATTTTATTATGTAGATTTTAAATGACAGGCACAGTATGTATAATGAATCTTAGCTAAGCATTCTTAAATGGATTTCCTGTAAATACAGAAAAAAGAGAAGCATGGGTTCTTGCAACAAAACGAAAGAATTTTGTTCCCTCTTCAGCAAGTTATGTTTGCTCAGATCATTTTTCTAAAGATTGTTTTGATGAAGACAAAACATTTGGTTTCTGCTTGAGAAAATATCTTAAATCTGATGCAGTACCAACAATTTTTGATTTTCCAGAACATTTAAAACCAGCTACAAATAATATTCAGAAAGTACCCACTGAAAGAAAACTGATTAAAGAAGAAAAAAGTGAAATAAATATAGAGAATACAGGAGATTGCATCAAATTTGATTCAGACAATCTGCAAACTGTCAAAAAGAAGTTGTCTTTTGTCTTAGATGCATATAAGTTACAGAAAAAACGTATCAGATGTGTAATGCAACAAAAGCGCAGACTCAACAAAAAAATTGCAAAACTTCAAAATGTGATCAATGAATTACAAGGTAAATGTTTGATTAGTGATAAAGCTACAGCAACTTTAAGTAGTCTTAATCCTGATATTAAAGTTTTAATTCAAAGAAAACTGAAATCCAAAACCAAATTAAAATATCCTCAATCATTGCAAACTTTTGAATTGACATTACATTTTTATTCAGCAAAAGCATATGATTTTGTCAGACAGTCCTTTGACAATTGTCTTCCTCATCCAGATACTCTTAGACGGTGGTATAGAAGTGTTAATGGACAACCAGGCTTTACTCATGAAGCATTCCAAGTTTTAAAGTTAAAAAATGATGAATCCAATAAAAAAATTATATGCACTTTGATGATGGATGAAATGTCAATTCGAAAGCAAATTGATTGGGATGGACATAAATCATATGGTTTTATTGATTATGGAACAGGATTTAATGATGACAGTTTTGGTGTTGCTAAGGAAGCTTTTGTTTTACTGTTAGTTGCTGTTAATGGACATTTGAAGATCCCAGTAGCATATTTTTTAACAGATGGATTTAATTCAAAAGAAAAAGCAAATATTATTTCTGAATGTCTCATTAAAGTTCACGAAACTGGAGTTCAAGTTACTTCTTTAACCTTTGATGGCACAGCTGCAAATTTATCTATGATGAAGATTCTTGGTGCTGACTTTAGTGATGTAAGAAATCTGAAACCATAATTTCAACATCCAGTAAGTGCAGAACCAGTATTTTTAATTCTTGATGCCTGCCTTTATGTTAAAATTGGTTAGAAATTACTTTGGCGAAAAGAAATTGCTAAAAGACAATAATAATGGTATTATCAATTTTGCATTCATTGAACGGTTGTAAGAGCTTCAGTCAAAAGAAGGAATTCATGCTGCTAATAAACTGAAAAAAAATCATATAGAATGGAAACAACAAAAGACGAAGGTGAAGTAGGCAGCACAAACTTTAAGTCAAAGTGTTGGAGATGCTCTTGATTTTTGTGAAAATAAATTAAAATAAAAAGAATTTCAAGGTTGTGGGCCAACCATCAATTTTGTTCAGTTTATAGTAAAAAGTTTTGATTTACTAAACAGTTGAAATTTTATTGGTAAAAATTATAAAGCTCCTATCTCTTCGAGTAATTTGGAAGACTACGCAAATTTTGTCAATTTTGTATGTCAGTACTTGTCCAGTTTGACAGAAAGTGCTGGTAAATTAATTTGTAAAACAAATTGCAAAACTGGTTTTATTGGATTTATGTTTAGCTTTCAATCAGTTATTCAACTTTGCAGATATTTGATTTTATCTTCAGAGAGTCAATTCAAACTCTTGTTGACATACAAATTGAGTCAAGACCACATTAAAACGTTCTTTAGTGCTGTTAGAAGTCAAGATGGTTCTAACATTAATCCATCTGCAAAGCAATTTATGACAACATACCGACGTTTGCTAATACACCACTTGTTTAAACACATAAAAACTGGGAGTTGTTTAGCCCAGGATGCAACAGAAATACTGTCTGTAACAGGAGGAACTGTGAATCATCAGGAATGTAAATTCAATGATGATGATCTAACTGTTTTTATAGCTAATGATGATATTACACAAGTAAATATTATGGAACCACCACAGTTGTCTGAATATTCTGAAGAAGTGGTGAAATATATAAGTGGATTTGTTAGTAAAAAACTAAAAAGATCTATGAAATGTAAGGCCTGTACTGCCTCTCTAACTGATGATAATTCACAATGTTTACTTGTTGAACAGAAAAGTAGAGGTGGTCTTCTTCATCCATCAAAAGTTGTCATTGTAATTTGTACTATTGTTGAAAAATTTTTAAGGCAAAGCATTCCAGACATATCCAAAATCAAGGAACTACAAATTTTTACAAAATCTATTCCATATCTAAAATTAAATATCCGTAGTCATTTTTCAAGGACTGATAAATCACATCCAGGAACTCATTTGAAGATAATCATTAGATTAAATTGATCAACTTGATTATTGATGCTTAATTACATGTGCGCTTATACCATACCTCATCCTGTGCAACAAGTTATATACAAGGAGTACGAGTTCGAAAAAAAAAGACCAAACTAGTATTGTTTAAAAATCAATAAAAAAGTGTTTATGCTCCTAATAACACATTACAAAACATTTGCAAATAATGCAAACTATTTCTGAATATATATATATATATATATATATATATATATATATATATATATATATATATATATATATATATATATATATATATATACTATATATATATATATATATATATATATATATATATATATATATATATATATATGCAAAATAGTGTATTATTATAATATAATAATACAAAGACTCTTGTGCGTTTGAGAGTGCTCAATACTATTGAATAATAGGGCAATATTTATTTATTTATATAAAATGAATAAAAACACCTTTTAATGGAACTCTAGTTTAATGCTTTTCGGCAATCATCACCCATAGTGTATATCGTAAATTAAAAACCGTTTAAAAATTACAAATTAAAATCACGGTAGAACGAGTTCTGACGTTACTAAACCGAAACAAAAGAAAAAGACGTCAAAGGTTTTAGTTCCTGTTGTCGAATAAGGATAGCAAAAATTTCTTTGCACGACGGCACTTTGATATTATTTCATATCTTTTGTTAAGTAAGTTTTCTCCTTTATATGATAATAAATGAAATTTTTCGCGGAGACAAAGATTACAAACTTTTGCTGCTTGATTGCAGGGCTTGCATTGTGCTACAATCTTCCATGTAATCACCGGTTTCAGATTTTTAGATTTTAGCATCCATATTTCTTAGGAAAGTTCGGTGTCATTTTTATATTTAAGTGCGTTGAAAGATTTAAGATGGTTGGCATATCTAAGTTTAAATGTTGTTTCGCTTATACCGAAATAAACTTTGTCTTTGAATTGAGGATCTCCAGGTTTAGTAACGTCAGAACTCGTTCTACTGTGATTTTAATTTGTAATTTTTAAACGGTTTTTAAGTAACGATATACACTATGGCTGATGATTGCCAAAAGGCATGAAACTCAGAGTTCTATAAAAAGGTGTTTTTATTCATTTTATATAAATAAATAATTATTGCTCTATTATTCAATAGTATCGAACACTCTCAAACGCACAAGAGTATTTGTATTATTATACTATAATAATACATTATATATTTTGCATAAATTTGCTCCGACAAGTTGAGCACTCTTCTCAAGTCGTCAACAAAATGGAAAAAATAAACCTGAAATACTCAATCAAAAATATACCGATTCCATCTGAAAAAGAATACAATTTAAAACTACTAAACAAAACAGAAATGCTCGTAAAGAAAATGAGATGGAAGGCGTTCTTCTTCATAAATAACTACCCAAGAAATGATTCAAGTTATACAAACTACGGAATTAAATCATCAAAATGCCCACCGCAAGTAAATGAAATGCGTTCTTTTGAAAAAGACCTTATAAACCTAATTAAATCTATAAAATTTTGCAAAGTAAACTGCAAGGTTCAGAACAATATGCAAAAAGACTTAAAATCCATACGCACATCGCATAAAACATTAGTAAAGGCAGATAAAACATCTAATTTGTATAAGTTATCTAAAGATGAATACAACAAAGTGCTAACAAATGCAATTACTTCAACCTACAAAAAATCGTCGTCAGATTTAAAAGATCAAATAAATAAGGAAGAAACCTTTTAATCCACCATGAAGTGTATAATAATATTGAGATAAACGGATCGTCCGGTTTTTTTTTCACTTTAAAGAACCATAAAGACAACTTTTTTAACAACCCTTCAGTTCGCCTTTTAAATTCTTCGAAAAACGAGGTAGGAAGAATTAGCAAAGTCGTTTCATCTAAAATTATCCACGAATTAAAAAGTAAACTGCAGTTGAATCGATGGCAAAGCACCAAATTTGTTATAGATTGGTTTAAAAACATTAAAATAAAACCCCTTTGGAAATTTTTAATTTTTGATATAAATGACTTTTATCCATTGTCTGAAACCACTCTTACCAATGCAATCAGTTTCGCCGAACAACATGTTGTTATAAATGATGATGATAAAAAATTAATATATCATGCAAAAAAATCTTTAATTTTTAAAAAAACGATGATACTTGGATAAAAAAAAGAGGCTGATTATTTGATGTCACAATGGATGCATTTGATGGAGGTGAAGTTTGCGAACTAGTTGGTATCTTTATATTGTTTCAGCTTTCTCAACATTACGATAAAAACAATTTTGGCTTCTATCGTGATGAAGGACTTGCTATTTTTTAAAATAAAAGCGGCCAACAAATGGAGAAAATTAAAAAGCATTTTACGCATATTTTTAAATGTAACAACCTAAATATCTCCATTCAATCTAATATTAAAATTTTCAATTATCTGGATGTAACATTAAACCTGATCGACAGTTCATATCAACCATATTGCAAACCTTATAACCAACCTTTGTATGTTCATTCTGATTCAAACCATCCACCTAATATAATAAAAGAAATCCCTCGCACTATTGAGGTAAGATTACCAACTATGGCAATAAATGAAACTGTGTTCAATAACTCTATTCTTCTTTATGAAGTGGCTTTACGTAAAATCAGGATAAAATTCAAAACTCACCTACCAACCGCAAACAGACAAACATCAAAGTAAACATCGTAAACGTAAAATTATATGGTTTAACCCCCCCGTTTAGCAAAAATGTTGAAACTAATATTGGAAAGCGCTTCTTATCTTTAATTGACCAACACTTTCCAGTAGGACACAGGCTTCATAAAATTTTTAATCGAAACTATATTAAAGTTAGTTATAATTGCATGCCTAATATCAATTCTCTAATAAATGCACATAATAACAAAATTCTTCAAAGGGATAAATGTAAAACAAGAAAAAAATGCAACTGCATAGACAAAAAAAATTGTCCTTTAAGTAACCAATGCCTTTCTTGCAATGTCGCATACCAAGCCACTGTAAATTGTGGAGATCTTCAATTCAAAGACAAAAGCTTATTTCGGTATAAGCTCATTTGCTCATTTGCTGGTGGAAAAAAGACAACTTTGTGGCGAAACCTAAAACCATCATCAACTCTGTATTGTCGCCCTTTGCGTTTTCAGTTTGAAAAAGAGTTTAAAGATATTATAATCTCTGAAGAAGCTCAACTAAAAGAAGAAATAAGGAATTTAAATTATACAAAAATTATATTAAACAATGGAAAAGTACTTCAAGTAAAGCATGTAATTGAAATAATAATGATTGATGGAAAAGTACACACAGCTTTATCTGAGGCCACTAACTCAAGTCAGTGTTGCTCTGTCTGTAGATGCTCACCAAAAGAGATGAACAACATTGATGCCTGCATAGTAAGAAATTACCAGGCAAAAGGCTTGCAGTATGGTTTATCTACACTGCATTGTTGGATTCGATGTTTTGAATGTTTTCTGCATATTGGTTACAAGTTGCCTATCAAAAAGTGGCAAGCAAGAACAGCAGAAGACAAAGCACAAGTTGCTGAAACAAAGTCTTACATCCAACAAGCTTTTCTTCAACAGATGGGCCTTGTTGTTAATCAACCAAAGTCTGGAGGATCAGGTACATCTAATGATGGCAACACTTCTCGACGAACATTTACTGATGCCATTTCTTTCGTAAATATCACAGATGTCAATAAGGAACTAATTTTAAAATTGCACATTATTTTGTCAACCATATCAAGTGGCTATAAAATAAATACTGAAAAGTTTACCATGATGTGTACAGAAACTGCAAAGCTGTTTGTGAAACTGTACCCATGGTACTACATGCCACAAAGCCTCCACAAACTGCTGATCCACGGCCCAGCCATCATTAATAGAATCTCACTGCCAATTGGAATGATGAGTGAAGAAGCACAGGAGGCAACAAACAAATTTTTCAAACGGTTTCGTGAACGTAATGCTCGAATAGCTTGAAGATGTATGGCAAATGAGGACATTTTGAAAAGATTTCTATGCTCATCTGATCCTGTCATAGCATCTTTGAGGCAAACCTGCATTCCAAAAAAGAAAAACTTTCCTGTTGAGGTTTTGGAGTTATTATTATCAGGAGATAACATTGCAAATTTGTAAATACTTCATTTAAATATATGCAGACATAGATGGTTGCCTTAAAGTTGTAAATTGTGTTTGAATGAGTTGATAAGACAGGAAAGTATTTTTTTCATAAGATTGTGTACCTATTAAAAACAGTAAAATGTAATTTTTTAATGTTTATTCTGTGGATTGTGTTTGAATTGAGTTGATAAGATGTGAAAAAATGCATATTTTAATTTTTTTTTTTTGCTGTATATATAATTATTAAGAAAAAAAAAATTAATAAAATCATATTTTTAGTCACAAATATGTTTAGAAGCTCTAAGTATGTTATTTATATCAAACTTAATAATATTTAACAAAAAAATAATTTTGGCACAAAAATGGGCATTCTGGCCCACTGTGCCACGTGGCCTTCAAGATAAGGACCGATGGAAAGCAACAGTTTCGTCAGTTTATTTTATACACTGGCCCAGTTATTTTTCGTTCAATATTGTCAGTTACTGCCTATATTCATTTTTTGGCATTAAGTGTTTCTGTGAGTATTTTATTACAGGACAACGACAAAATACGTTTACAATATCTAGAAAATGCTCGTGAACTTATAAAATATTTTGTATATAACTGCAAATACATTTATGGGCCCACATTCACTGTTTATAACATTCATCATCTGCTACATTTACCAGATGACTGTTTATATAATAATTGCTCATTGGATCTAATATCATGTTTAAAATATGAAAATTTTTTGCAAAGGTTAAAAAAATCTATTCGAAATTCTGCTAATCCAATTGCTCAGGTGGCAAAGCGACAAACTGAATTCCAAAATGCTTTTATATCATTACATAAGAAAACATTGTATACAAAGATATCAAACATAAGAAAAGACAATTGCTTTTTTATTCAAGGTAATGATGTCGCTTTTGTAAAAGAATACATAGATAGTGATTCATTTTTGTGCGATGTTGTCAAGACAAGGAACCTAGACAATTTTTATGATTCTCTAATGAACTCATTAGAGTTGAATATTGCAATCTTTCCTTATCAAAATAAAAGAAAATCAAAAAGAAAATTTCTTCAAAAAGATGATTGTCTTAGAAAGAGTCTGTCAACCAGAACAACGTGGTTTTGCAATTTTTCCATTACTGCATGAAATTGAAAGAGTTTAGACTTTGTTTCTGTTGATTATATTTACATACATTTTTTGTTTTTGAAAAAAAAAATTCCTGTTAATTTGCCTATAAATTATATTTTATAGAATTAAATTTTTGTACTTTATATTTTTATTATTATATATGTCAGATATACTTTTAATGTTGTTCTTGTTTTATAAGATTTAACCTTTTTAAAATTAAAATTATAACTCTGGACACTTTCTACTTAACATTTTAAGAAAAAATAAAATTTTAATCCATTTAAGATCTTGTGAGTGTTACCTAGTTAACTTTTTGTATTTGTAAAATATCTAAATAAAACATTGTATTTATACTTATACTTAGTGTAGTAAGTACTTATGGCTTGGTGTCGAGCTGTATGGCAAGAAGATGAACTTGAGGAGGAAGGTGTTATTCCATCATGTTGGGTAGATAGTCAGTTTGTGTATTTGCCATCAAAGATAAATGTTTTATCTGCTGCAAAGGGGCATGCTAAGTCTGAGGCAACTTGGCAAAAGTTTAAAGTACTGAAAGAGATGATAAGGAGTTATGTGAAAGTTATGAGTTTTCGTCAAATGAGGAAGTATCAACACTTGATAAGAGTGAACCGCTCAAAAAAGAGACTAAAGTAATGAAGTATACTTTAAAAAAAGCAGCAAGTAGCACTTGTAAGATTAATCAAGTTTCTTTTTTTAAATGTTAAACAAAAAAACCTATAAATTGCTTTACTTACAATAATATTTAGATAATTGTTTATAGACTTTCGATTTTTTGGCATATCATAAAATTAAGTTTTATGGCCATAACTTTTTAAATAAAATTAATTTGTTAGTAGCTTATCCTACTCCTTTACAGTTTGAAGCTTCTCAAAAAAAAATTGAAGCTCCTCCTCCTAAACGATTAAAGAAATTGAAGGTAACAGACAAGGGGAAATCAACTTTAACTTCTCCTTTAAAAGAGGAGTGTAAGAATATTTCTATTTAGTTCTAATTCTGTGAAAAAACTAAATAAATAATTTTTATTAAGATTAGGATTTATATTTATTATTTGAAAACATTTCTTTTTTAGCAACTTATCCAACTCCAAAGTGTAATGGAAAAAGTATGTATTTTTTTGTAAATATTGTTTTTTGTTTTATGGAAATTAAATGGCGTTGAATTTTATTATTTAGTAACAAAATGCCTAAGGTTTTAATATGTAGTTATTTATTAGTTGGCATGATCTTTGTATTTCAGTGTTTGTATATTTTCAGTTAAAAAAGAGTTATATGAAAGTTTTAAACTTTACTCAAATGATGAGATAGAGTTTAAAATTGAACAGAGAAATAAAGATAGTCAAATTAGCAATGCTTATGCAAAGAAAGCAAGTAACAGTAAATGTAAGTAAATTTTTTTTTCTGTTCTAGTACTGGTCTTGGAAAATTTTTAACATATGCTTTTGTATTTGTTTCTTTTTTCTCAAATAAAAATGTGTTAGTTTTGTTTATTTTTCCATAAAATAGTTCCAAAATCAACCCAGCAAGAAAAGAAGAAGGCTTCAGTTATTCCTTTAGAAGAAGGAAATTAGTAGATATTGAACAAAAAAAACTATGTATAATAAATAACATCAGAAATGTAAAGATTTTTAGTTTCAATTTTTTAATTACTTAACTACAGGCTTTCAATATAAAGTTATTCATTTGCTGACTGAATTGAAAAATTGTTGCTGATATAAAAACCATGTAAAAAAAGGAAAATAGTTTTGAACTTCATCAGTGTAAATCTATCAAGGAGTTTCATGATTTTGATCAATCACTTCTAGATCAAGATGTTGCAAAAAATGTGGTACATTATTGTTATTATGTTTAAATATGTTATTTTGATTCTTGAATTTTACAATCGAAGTTGTAATTATACACAAGTTTCTCACTTTACACTTACACACATGGGTGTAATCTTATGGTTGACTAAGTAAATTATTTCTCCGCTGACCTAAACAAGTCAAGAGCAATATTTTAGTTGCTGTAAAGGTGGAAGGATAAAATAACTGAAGTTACATCCCTGACACACAGTTAAGTAATATTTGCAAAATGATCAAAACGTTTGTAAGTTGCTCATATGCATTATCACTTATATCTGTGTTATCTTGTTAATTTAGAAACAGAAATTATTTAACATTGGTGGCTTAACATGCAGTGCTATTGCAAAGGGCATGCTTTCAAAGTAAGTAATTTTATTAGGAAAAACAAACTTTTAATGCATTCACACACAAACACATTCACACCCACACACAGATATATATATATATATATATATATATATATATATATATATATATATATATATATATATATATATACCACCTCATATAATAAAAGAAATCCCTCGCACTATTGAGTCAAGATTATCAACAAGATTATGGCAATAAATGAAACTGTGTTCAATAACTCTATTCTTCCGTATGAAGAGGCTTTACGTAAATCAGGATACAATTCAAAACTCACCTACCAACCGCAAATAGACAAACATCAAAGTAAACATCGTAAACGTAAAATTATATGGTATAACCCCCCGTTTAGCAAAAATGTTGTAACTAATATCGGAAAGCGCTTCTTAGCTTTAATCGACCAACACTTTCCAGTAGGACACAGGCTTCATAAAATTTTTATTCGAAACTATATTAAAGTTAGTTATAGTTGCATGCCTAATATCAATTCTTTAATAAATGCACATAATAAGAAAATCTTCAAAGCAATAAATATAAAACATTAAAAGAATGCAACTGCATAGACAAAAAAAATTGTCCGTTAAATAACCAATCCCTTTCTAGCAATGTCGTATACCAAGCCACAGTAAATTCTGGGGATCCTCAATTCAAAGACAAAATTTATTTCGGTATAAGAGAAACTACATTTAAACTTAGATATGCCAACCATCTTAAATCTTTCAACGCACTTAAATATAAAAATGACACCGAACTTTCCAAAGAAATATGGATGCTAAAATCTAAAAATCTGAAACCGGTGATTACATGAAAGATTGTAGCACAATGCAAGCCCTAGAATCAAGCAGCAAAAGTTTGTAATCTTTGTCTTCGCGAAAAATTTCATATATTATCATACAAAGGAGAAAACTTACTTAACAAAAGATATGAAATAATATCAAAGTGCCGTCGTGCAAAGAAATTTTTGCTATCCTTATTCGACAACAGGGACTAAAACCTTTGACGTCTACTTGTTTAGCTTCGGTTTAGTAACGTCAGAACTCGTTCTACCGTGATTTTAATTTGTAATTTTTAAACGGTTTTTAAGTAACGATATACACTATGGGTGATGATTGCCGAAAGGCATGAAACTCAGAGTTCCATAAAAAGGTGCTTTTATTCATTTTATACAAATAAATAAATAAATAAATAAATATTGCTCTATTATTCAATAGTATCGAGAACTCTCAAACGAACAAGAGTATTTGTATTATTATACTTTAACAATACATTATATATTTTGTATATATATATATATATATATATATATATATATATATATATATATATATATATATATATATATATATATATATATATATATATATATATATATATAATCTTCGCAATTTAGAGTGATGTCAAATAAAGTTATTAGTCTTTTTACTATGGCTAGAACAAATAAGCTTAGTTTCAGAAAGACTAATCTGATGAAGATTCTGTGTGGTATTGAGTTATTATAATTCAGCAATTAATGCTAAAGTTTAAAGTTTTGTTGAGTATTTTTTATTTTTTATGATTTTTGCCTATAAAAATATAAATGCTATATATATAGTTTTTCCGTTTAAGACTGTTTGCCTGATTTGTACAGAGAAAAAGAACTTCATGCTGTTGATAGTATTTTAACACATGCACCTGACAGAAAAGAGGGCGGAGTACGCCAAAAGTCGATTTTTGGATATGATATAGAGGAAGAAGAAGATTTTTTAAATTTATAATATATATAAATTCTTTCCAAAAGCACATTAAAAAGTTCGTACTTATTGTTAATACTTGTTATCGTTAATATTTATTATACCATATTGTTGTATGAATTATTATTTTCTTTCCTATTCTTAAGAAATAGTGTGAAAACATAAATTTCAACCTTAGGAAATCAATCAATTAAGTTATCCAATAAGTAATTATTAACAACGTACTTACGTTGTGAATTTGCGTCTTTTAGAGGTAAAAATAGGACGTCTGAATTACGTCCTAAAAAGACATCATTTGGCGTTGCCATTTAGAACCAGTTCTGAATGTCTTAATAAAGTCGCAAAAATACGTCTTAGTTACGTCTTAGAAAAACGTCCTTGTTAAGTCATATAAAGACGTCATCTGGGGTTGCCATTTAGAACCGTTCCTGAACGTTCCAAAAAGACGTCTTTTCGACGTCATATAGACGTCGGCGTTTCTACTGGGAGGTGATTGAACGTTAGGTTTCTGTTTTTACTTACTGTATTATTTCCTGCAGGTTGTTCTGAACTGGCTTATGAAGCAGCTACGTTAAAATAAACTGCTCTTCCATTGCTGTTATAGCTTTAGGACTTACTCAATATGGATGCTCATAATGTCATCCACCTTATCTGGGCAAACATGTAAACGGCGCACCCCCATTAAATTCGATAAAAACTACAGTTTACGAGTTAGGGTAACCTGGGGCAAAGCGAGACACCGGGGCAAAGCGAGACACCAAGGCAAAGTGAGACAGTTAGGTTTTCTAGCTTTGTACAGAATTTTTGTAAAATGATTCAGTAATTTTGTTTAATATATTAAAAATTTCATGTTTTTTTATGTTTTAAAGTAGTTACCATCAGTGTTTTCATATTATATGACACAGAAAAGTCGGTTTAAAGCTTACGAGTTGCGTCAATTTGATTGAAAATTTTTTTTCTTTCTGATATGGAAAAAATCCATGTACGCTGCCATTTTTTACCACATAACAAACATAATATTGAGTTTGTAATCATTTCTTTGTTATCTTTCAGCTGCCACTCTTATTTTTATGTCAGATTATTTTGTTTTAAAGATATTTAAGAAGTTTATAACTTCACATTTACGGGGAAAGTGCGACAACGCTAGTTACTGAAAAAGATCGCTCAAGTAAACGTTTAGGATAGCAAGTTTATAAACTTTATAAGTCGTCAAAGTAAACGTTTACGATAATATCATTTTATGAAAGAATTTTATGTAAAAATAAAACAAAATTTTATTAGAAACTTTAAAAGAATATAATATAACTTTGTTGCCATTTAGTGACCAAAAATTTTTAAATGAGAAACTACAAGAGAAAAACTAATCAAGCTAACTGGAACGAATGTGGCATGAAAAATGCTATAACAGCAATAAAGGTGAACAAGATATTTTTAAGAAAAGCTTGTAAAAAATTTAGTGTGCCAAAAGATTTACTACATCGGCATAAAAAGGCTTCACTTGAAAGTAGTTAATATACTATATTAATTGGAAGATTTAGAAAAGTGCTTTCTGACAACCAAGAACAAGATCTAAATAAGTATATTAAAGATATGGACAATTCATTTTATGGTCTCTCAATGATGGATATTAGATTGATAGTATTTGAGTTCTGCAAAAAAAATTTAATTCCAAATCCTTTTAACAAAGATAATAAATTAGCAGGAGAAGACTTAGTGCGAGGCTTTTTAATCCTTGTGTACACAACCAAATTTACTAACATTGTTAGACAACTAGGGTACCAGGGTACACAACTTTTTTTTTCAGGCTTTAAAATGTAAATTCAATGCAAACTATAATTTAAATTATTTTTTTATTGTTTATTGTTATACATTATTTTATTTAAAATAGTTTTTCAATTATTATTCAAGTTATAGTGCTGGAATAATATAATATTTAGATAACAAAAGAAAATTAACAACTGAGTTATGGAGGAATTATCAATAGCAGAATTTGAAAGGTAAAATAAATTTAATTCTAGTGTATTATTTTATTGAAAAATCACAATATTGAATAATAAAACTATAACTTTATTTCAGATTATGTGATGTAGAAAAGGAGGCCTATTTGGTTGCATTGATAGGATTCAACAGTGATATTTCTAGCAATAACTCTGATGGCGAGGATGGTGATTGAGTGCCTAACAATATGTTAGAGCGTGAGGTTTCTGATGATGATAATGTTTATATTTCAGGTTAGTTTTAATAAAGTCAGACCAAAATATGTATATATATATATATATAAATATATATATATATATATATATATAAATATATATATATATATAAACATATATATATATATATATATATATATATATATATATATATATATATATATATATATATATATATATATATATGCTTATTTATTTATTTGCAGATCCTCAAGAAATTCCAATGCCAAAAGAATTAGATATATCTGCAGAAGAAGGTACTTAACTTACTGCATTTTGCAAATCTTAATCACTGAATTAACTGGTGTAAATATTTCCATTTTTTACTTTTTAAACTCATTATTTTCAGACAAAGAAAATGAAGAAGAAATAGAAGCATCCCAAGGTAAAAATAGTGACAATGAGAGAAATGATAAAAAAGCAGTTGAAGCACAAGAAGGTAGTTAATAAAAGTGATATACAAAGAGTCATTATTATTTTTATTTTATGTTTATGAAATAAATGTTTCTTCTTAATTTTAGCAGAATCACAGAGAATTTACATAGCTAAAGGAATTGTATGGAATAAAATCCCTTCTCAACAAAATAAAACCCCATTTCGAAACATAGTGCGTCAGCGAAGTATTCCTAGTAAGAGCACCTAAACACTCTCGATTAGTGACATTTTCTTAAAGATATTTACTGTGGAAATGGCAGATATTGTTACTCGACATACAACTAAAAAAGCATTCTCGGTATACTCATCACTCAATCTCAATACAGATTCTAAAAGAGAATGGAAGCCAGTTACAGTTCAGGAAATATATTCTTTTATGGCTATTTTGATTTGTTCTGGTGTAAATAACTCTAATACTGACCACGTTAGTGATATGTGGCATTCTAGCTCATACCCACTATATCGAGCAACAATGGGAATCAATAGGTTTCGAAACATAATGCGTTTTATTTGATGATGCCAACACTCGCAAGCAGCGCAAAATAACAGATAAAGCAGCTCCAATTCGTGATATCTGGACAATGCTTAACAAAAATTTATCACAAATCTATAAGCCAACAGAAAATTTAACAGAAGATGAGCAACTTTATCCTTTTCGTGGTCGCACAAAGTTTACTCAGTACATTCCCTCAAAACCAGCCAAATATGGCATTAAAATATGGTGGGTTTGTGATGCTGAAAATGCTTTTCCTCTTAATGGTATCATTTACACTGGGAAAACTGGTCATATACGAGAAAAAAACCAAGGTGAAAGAGCTGTTAAAGAACTCGCAGTTGCGTACAAAGGCAGTGGGAGAAACATTTGCATGGATAATTTTTTTTACTAGTTTATCTCTTGCTCAACAATTGCTCTCATGGAACTTGACTATAGTTGGCACATTAAAGAAAAACAAACCATACATTCCACCGTTAATGGGTCCAAATAAATCAAGAGAATTATACTCATCTATATTTGCCTTCCATGAAAACATAACAATGTGCTCTTACGTACCAAAAAAAAATAAATCAGTAATTCTTTTATCAACAATGCACTCTGATGTTGCTGTAAATGAGGATCTAAAAAAAAAGCCACACATTATTACTTATTATAACAAATGCAAAACAGGAGTTGATACCATGGACCAAATGATAAGTAGATAAACTACACAACGTCACACTTTGAGATGGCCACTGGTGATGTTTTTTAACATGTTAGACATCAGTATACTTGCATCGTATTTGATTTATTATGAAAATGATAAGATGATTAAAAAAAAAAAGCAATCAGCGAAGGTTGTTTATGCGCCAATTAAGTGAAGAGCTTGCTAAACCAATGATAAACATTCGGTATCAAAACTTGCAGATAAGAAGGGATTACAATACTAAGATTGCTATTGAAAGTGTAATTGGACAGCAAAGTGTTTTAGTGGATCAAATTTTAATTCCATCAGTTGAAAGAGATTCATCTAGAAGAAAAAAAATTACTGGTTCTTGCCATATTTGTTACCAACAGCCAACAAAGAAGAGAAGAAAAACAAGAAAGAGTTGCTCTCAATGCAATAATCCTGTGTGTGACAAACATTCATTTGGTTTTGTTAAATGTGTTGAATGTAATATACGAGTGTTTTTTTCTTAACTTTTTTTATAAACTTTATATTTTATTTAGAAAAATGTAGCATATTGATCACTGAGTTTTTAAGTTCAACCAATCTTGAGATTTCTTATTGCGGGTACCAGGGTACCCGGTTGCGTCCACAAAGCATGTTCACTTCAAACTTAATTATTTTAAGAAATTTTTTTGTTTCTAGTATTTTTTATGCACAACTATGTTAAATTTGAGCCATATAATGCATATCTAAATGCCCAAAGTAAAATATTATCTAAAAACTTATCTACATTAAAAAATGTGCTGTAGTGGGCACCCGGGTACTCAGTTGTGCACACAAGGGTTAAAACCCCATCCTGATTTATCTCTAAGAAAACCAGAAGCAATTTCTATAAACAGAGTAATTGGTTTGAACGAAGATAATATTAAAATCTACTTTAGTAATTTAGAAAATTTGTTAGATAAATATCACTTTGAGCTACATCAAATTTTTAATTGTGATGAGTCTGAGTTGTCATGCGTCCATAAGCCATTAAAAGTTATCTCATCTACAGGAAAACGGTGTTTTTCATCAGTGACAAGTGGGGAAAAAGGAGTCACAACAACAATTTATGTGCATATAGTTCTGTTGGTCATTATGTACCACCCATGATGATAATTAAGCGCAAAAAAAAGAAATTATTACTCACAGATAATGCTCCAGTCGGAACTATTCAAGGATGCTCAGAAAATGGCTGGGTTAATACTGATTTATTTTTTGAATATATACAACATTTTGTTAAGCATGTACGATGCACCTTGATCAACAAAGTTTTACTTATATTTGACGGTCATCGTTCTCATACCAAAAGTTTACAACTTATAGACTATGCTCGTTAATATGGATTGTTTTTGCTATCGCTACCACCACACTCAACTCATAAACTTCAGTCATTGGACCGAGGATTTTTTAAGCCTTTGAAAACCTTTTCTAATCAAGCATGTATGAGATGGATGCGAAACCATTCAGGAAGACGAATACAAAGAGAAAATCTTGGCGAAATTTTTAATGAAGCATATTTAAGCTGCTAGTATGGAAAATGTTACTTCTAGTTTTGGAGCAACTGGAATTGTCCCATTTAATCCGCATTTGTTAGAAAATTAATATCCAAGGATATCTTTAAGTGTTGATAATAATAAAATCAGGTTATCCATACCTCATGAAATTCACTTTGAATGCGATAAAAAAAAAGAAAGTGAAATTTTACAGCAGCCAGAGTTGACTACATTAGAATTTATGAGTCATGATAAATTAAAGCCAACTGAAGCTTTTTAGAGACCCCTGCTACTTCAACAAGTTCTTTTGAAGACATACTTCAAATTCCAAAACTTTATCCTAGAAAAAGAAAATTAGCTGAAAAATCTCAAATTATAACTAGTTCTCCATATAGGAAAAAAATCTTACTTGAAAAGAACAATGAGAAAAAAACCAATAGGAAAAAAAACAAAAAACAATAAGAAAAAAAATTTACTGAAAAAGAACAATGATAATAAATTAAACAAAAAAAAAAATATAATAAAGAACAAAAAGAAAAGAAAATTGAAGAAATGCTTGATTGAAAAAAATGTAAACAATGAAGAGGAATGGTTTTGTCCAGTTTGTCTAAGGAAATGGTGCAATGGTACCCAAATTGACTGGATAACTTGTTGTGTATGTACTGTTTGGGTACACGAAGACTGCATATTAAACGATGTTTGCTTTTTATGTGAATAGATTTTATTCAAATTTTTTTACTAAATGAAATCTGTCTCACTTTGCCCCAGGTTTTGGGGAAAGTGAGACAGGGTAGTTATTATCATTTTAAATTTAATTATGTACTAATGCAACAACCTATCACCATAAATATTTAAGAGATTATTAGACACATAATGTGCTAGTGACCTGCAAAATTTCTTGTTATGAAACGCGATTCTTCTCAAGTTATGATCATTCTCCCTGAAAGTGTCTCGCTTTGCCCCAGGTTACCCTAAATACAATTTGCTTTAAATCCAAATAATTGACAAAAAAACAACAAAAAACAAACGATTGATGGGAAATATTTACGATCTTTTTAATCACGTTTTAATATTTCACTCAAGCTTAACTTCTCAAACCTTAGAAAATGTCTCTTCTGACATATTTTATTGAACAAATTAACGAAGAAAATTTAACAAGATTTCTACTGCACCACAGAATAATGGACTCTCAGAACTATTTTGAAAGTGGACATGGCTATGAATGTTCAAAAGTATAATCGCTGTCAAGTAAATATATTTGAAAAAGTCTTAAACTTTAAGTTATTAAAGTCTAAAGCTTTCTTAATCTTGACATAAGTGTTTTTATTGTTTACTTTAGCTCTGTTTTAAGTTTTTTCTTAAACTAAGATTTGAGTTTCTCATTGTTTAACTTCAGATTTCTGGGACATCTATTCCTTTAAATTTATTGATGTTCCTAATAGAAATCTTTTAGGTGCCCCTGGCCAAGTTGTTAAAATAGACGAGTCATTAATGTTTGAAAGAAAGAGCAATGTACGGCATGTTCTTGAACAACGTTGAATATTTGGAGCATATGATGTAACAAATAAAAAAGGATAATTAACCCATGCAGAGGACCGATCTGCTGCATCATTGATTCCCTTAATTCAAAGATTGGTGGCTGTTGGTTCAACCATTCATTCAGATCAATGGGCTGCTTAGAATAATTTGAATAGCATAGGCTATAACCATCTGACAGTAAGTCACACAAGTAACTTTGTTGACCCTGTGACCCAAGCAACATCAAACCACGTTGATTGAAGCGAAGAATTGAAGTACAAAAACGTATTGGTAGTAGATTAAGAAAGTTGAAAAAACCAATAAAGGACTTGGAGTGGAAGGAAAATTATCCAATGCTACAATTAACTGTCTACTAAACTATTATGGAATTGCTGTTAGGCAAAATGTAAATATTTTTGAAGGTATGAAAAAGCCCATTCTTGCAACATTGCTTCATGTATCTTCATCAGCTGAAAATAACTGGCATGATCATTGCCTTGATGGTATCAATAGCTGTCGTTATAAACAGGACAAAGCTAATAAAACATCTACCTACAAACCAGGCACAGGCCTTCCAATCTCAGTTGTCAGCCATTTAAAACCTTTATACATCAATCTATCTCAAGAAGAACACTTTAAAAAACGTCTTCATGGTAAGACCCAAAACCAAAATGAAAGTTTTAATGGGATGATATGGTAGCGCATACCCAAAACAAAGTATGTTTCGTTAACACAGTTGGAGTTAGGAGTATATGATGCTATTTCAAACTTTAATATTGGAAGAAAAGCAAGTGTTCTTTTTTTTTGAAAAGTTGAATATGATTCCAGGAATATATACTCTTCAAAGTTGTTCAATCATGAACAAAAAGCGTCTAATGTTTGCGGAAAATCAAAGTTGGACAACATCAAAAAAGCAATTCAAAGTTATTCGTGGATGCAAAAAAAAAAAAAAAAAAAGGAAGATGCAGATACTGACAATGAAAGTAGCCTCAATGATCCTGGTTCATGGTGTTATAAGTAACTGTTTTTAAACTGAGATTTTGATTGAAAATTTTTGGTACAATTAGTTTTTTTCAATATTTAAATTTTTGATCTCCCGGCCATCCTCTTTCATTAATGGTATGTTCAATCTGCATGAAACTTTCAGCAAATGTTTATTGCATCTAGTTTTATAATTGGAACTAAAGGTTTTGCAATATTGTAAAAACTTTTTAATTTGTACAAGCTTGATCTTAAAAAATTTTGTTTTTTTAATGCACCATTTTAAAAATTTCAGTGTAAATCAAATATTTATATTTTTAAAATAGCTTTAGTTCAGTTTGTAGATCAACATGCTATTAACCATTTTCCAGAATTTCATACCCTATATGCTTTCAGTTACTGAGATAGTATGGCCGGTGTGGCACAAACATTTTTGAATATTGATCATTCTAATTGGTAACCATAACAACTAAAAAAATTATTTTTTTAAATGTTGCTACCTAGTTCTTTCTCAGAATATAGATGGTTTTTTTTTAAAGAGTTATTTTAATTAAAAAGCTTTTGAGGGGCCTTATACCTTAATAATAATAATACAGACGATTTTACAATGGTGAAACCGAAAACAGCAGAGCCCACACTTAAGCCCCCTACATCTAATAAAGAATAATTAATCACAAGACAAAGATAACCTCCAAGATAATTGGAAGAATGCAGAGTTAATAATGCAAATGAAGATGAAACTAATTATATAGATTGCTATTTAATTAATATACCTACATCAAACAATAATGCTATTATTAACACAAATGATTCAGAGAGTTGGAAAAGTGACATGGACAAAGAAATAAAATCATTAAGGAGTGATGACACCTCCATTGTTACAGAGCTCTCAATAAAAAAGAAGATAGTTGGGGGAAAGTGAATCCATACGATTAAAGGTATAAATTACAAAATTTTGTGCAAAGCCAAAAGTTTTGTTGCAAAAGGCTACAAGTATATTCAAGGAATTGATTATTTAAAAACTTTTTCAAAAATATCTTGGATGGAATCTGTACGAATATTAATGCAACTTTCTATCCAAATATGACCTCATTTTACACCAAATGGTCGTGTAAAGTGCCAGCTTACCAAATTTATGTTAACCAATCCTGGCTATGAAAAAACTCAGAACAACAAACAATTAGTATGGAAAATAAATAAATCACTTTATGGTTTAAAACGGATTGGTAGAAAATCACAAAATGTTTTAAATCGATGGCTCCGTGCAAAATCGTACTATCTGCTATCTCCGCCCAAAACAAAATTGATCTATCTGCTATCTCCGCGTAAAACAAAATTGGACTACTCAGCGTAGTTAAGGCGAGTAAGTAAAATTTTATCCGAGAATTCCAACAAAATTCCTAACTTTGACAATCTATAACTTAGGTTTTGAATGAGATGAAATAAATTTGAATTCAATATTTTTTATGAAAACTATATCTGCTTGTGTTAAAAAAAAAAAAAAAAAAAAAAAAAAAGAATATTTAGACAGTATTTAGGGTTTTTGTAAAGTGTATATTTGAGGTACTTTGCGATTTTGCTCTGTCGGTTTGCATCAAATTGACGTAAATGAAATTACAAACTGTCCTTAATTTGGACATGATTATAGATCAAAAGAGCTAGAACATTTATAAAGTGTTTAAAGCTGATAATTTTATAAAAAATGTTATTTTTACTTAAAATTACTATGTTACCCACTTATTAAGTAAAAGTACTCAAAAAAATGAGATGGTGGGAGTTGTAGCTCTTTTTCCTTTATTTTCTCAATGAACTTTCTATTGTGTAAATGTATTTGCAATAGTTAAGATATTTCCAGCACCAAGCAAGGTCTAAATTAAAAAATAGAGTCCGAGAGCATGAGATTTCACAGGTCTGGAAATTATAGCTAATGCCAACATTTTAAATATACCGTAATTTTAAATTCAATCACGCGATAAATAAGTCAATTGGTAAACTTTTTCTTATAAAGCTTTTATATAGATACTTTAACTATATAGAGGAATTTCAGGCTAACGAATCATAATGTTTCCTTTCCCCAAGAAGAAACAAATTTTCAGGTTGCACAAAAACTGAATTCGCTTATATCAGAAAATAAATATTCATTAGGAGAGCTTATTGCTCCACAAACTTTCTTCAAACTTGTTTTAAGAAACAATGAAATACAAACTGAAACATTTACTATAGATGGCCGAGTACATCCACTAAAAATAATTAGAGAATACATAACAAAAAATCATTTGATATAGCTATCTAAAAAGAATTACTAAGATGCAGGATGTTGAGCAAGATGAAGAAACCAATAACTTGAAAATAAAATTAAAAAACTTTGAACGAAAGAGACATCTTATGTTATGGCATGACACTTCGACTATATGCAATCACAGTCATGTCTTAATGACAATTTCATCTTTATTTGATCCAGCAATACATTACACATCTGAAGATTATCAACGAAAGTATAATAAAACCATAAACATTCAAGCGGTTGTTGAAGCTCCTATATGGTATATGTTTGGTAGATGTTCAGCTACGGATGAAATGCTTCTGTACTCAAAACAAAGAATAAATGATATTATTGACATGAAAGACCCTATTAAGATCAATGGTGTTGAAACTTACGATGAAATGAGATTCTTTAAAGGTGATGGTCCTGCAGCCCAATTTGAAGCAGGTCAGCAAAAGGGAGGAAATTATGTGTGCTGGGTTTGTGACATTAACGTTGTAGAGCATTCAAATTATTCACATTCATTACATTGATTTGCATCGATTTATAATATCGACAAGAAAAAGTCCTATTTACAAGAACAATTAAGGAGGAAAAGTCATGATATAGTAAACAAGCTTTATACACATCAAAAAAAAAAAGAAATAATAATTGAACTGAATCAACGCTGTGTAAAGTTCACTGAAAATGAATCAAAACAAAAGTTAGACTTAAAATTAACAACAACCATGTGTGGTATTCAAAGAGTTCCAAGTTTCATATTTTATCAACCTGATATCAGTTTACCAGAAATTGGATTATCAAAATATGAATTATTAATGGAACCTCTTCATGACGTTTTTAATCACATAAAAAATCTTCTTGCAGAACTGCCCCATCATTTTGATAAAAAAACAAAAAGAGAAATTGAAAGAATTATTAAACTTTCTTTTGAAGGGAAAGATGTAAAAAGAGCTGTTGACAACAGGTCATGCATGATAAAAACAACTATATATTGTCAGCAGAAATTTCCCCAAAATCCTTTGACCGATATTTTTATTACAATGTGCCCAATTCAAGAATTAATATACAATCCAGAATCTGAGCGCACCAACGAACATATATTAAAAATGTATCTAGTGGTATTTAAGCATGTAATGTTGGTTATGTCTAATCTTGGAGAAAATTTGAATGTTTTAACAGTCCGAAAATTTTATGGCAAACATTTCCACTGTCTAGTGACTCATATTCCTGACCAATTAAGAATTATTTCAGGTAGAGCTGCAAACACTGAAAAAGAAGAGAGACAGTTTAACTTTATCAAAACCACAACAAGCGCCACATCAAATCGTTACCCTAGCCATATTATTTCAAATGCATTAATTAGGATGCAAGTATCCAATGAGTTGAATAGTAAATTTAGTGAAATTCCCTTAATAGAATCATCAACTTCAACGTAATATAAAGTCATTCAACCAAAGTCTAATACAACTATATCATTTGAAATAATAAGAAATTATCCGAATGAATATCAAGCAATGCTACAAAAAATAGGTGATTTTCTTATTGAACCAAATGTTTATTGGTGTGAGACAAAGTTTGGTGTGGAGCTTTATGATTTTAAAAACGTGACATCAAGTAAAAAGACTTCACATCATTTTAGAACAAAAACAATAATAGAAGAACTTAATTATGTTAAAACTTGCTGGAATGAAACATGCTTGGCGAGTGCTAATATATTAATACCTGCATATAAGATAAAAGTTGAAGATAAAATTACCAACAAGACATAATTAATATTTTTGAAAACATTGAAAAACTGTTCCTTATGAAATATAAATTGTTTTAATTTTTAAAATAGTTTTCTTTTTTTTTAAACAATTTTTCAATAATAAAACAAATAACTTTGTTTTATTTTGATGTTATCTCAAAAAATTTTAATATTGGTTATATTTGTTTTATTAATTTGTTTATTTATTTGTTTATTTATTTGTTTTAACTGTCTTTTTTATAAATTAACTTCTGTTTTGTAAACATTTTTTTAATGGCTATAATCTTGTTGTGATATTAACTTACTGCTATTATTATGTTATATCTATAAAATAAAAGTTATGAATGGATAAGAAAACTTAAAATTTTTTTTGAAGTTGATATCAGGAGATAAAAAAACCAATTTTTTAGTCTTTACAGGTCTTTTGTTTTAAAGCAAAAAAAACACCAAATATACAAAAAAAAAATTCTCATTATAAAATCTAATTGTCTTAAAAAATGGTCATTTACTACCGTTATTATACAATTTAATATTCTTCAGAAAAATAGTCAAATAATTTAACCAAAAAAGTAAGTTTTTTGCTTTTTTTAAAAAACAGTAAGTTTTTACTGTTTTTTAAAAAAAGCAAAAAAACTTACTTTTCCCACCCCTGGTTAAATTATATATATTTTATGATAAAATACAAATAATTTAGCTTTTTAAGTTTTAATTAAACTTTAATTAATTCACTGCAAACCCCTCCACCCCCTCCTCCTCCCCCATCATTGGGGCTTCGGAAACTTAGCCACTGCCATGAAATAATTAGATCAAAAAAGGAAATAAATACTTATCTCAATAGTAAAAAAAGCAAGTAATTACGTTAAAAATAAATTTTAATAAGACTTCAATTCAAAACTATGTTGCGCAAATAAACGTGTTTTTGCAATAAAATGTCAAATGGTTTATTGCAGACCAGATATTTAACGGAAATATCTCGATTGTTCAAACTAATAATTGACTGACGGCAGTTTTTTGAAAAGCACCTTAACTACGCTGAGTATCTGCATTTTCCGCCAGCTTTATTTTTGAACTATCTGCATTCTCCGGGCGTTCAAAGTTTTTATTGGATGAAATTATGCGCCTTGTCAAAATGTGATTTCACTACAAATGGCAGATCTGATAATAAAAGTTGTTAATAAGAAGACAGTAGTTGCATTATTTTCCATCTATTCCTGAGATATAAATCTGTTTAAGTTTTAACACAAAGTTTCACTTGCCACATTTGATTTTGTGTAGAAGTAATTAATTTAAATAGTTATATGATATATGGTATGTTAATGCAAATGAAAAATTTACAATATTTTTAGAACATCATTTTAGCAGCTAAAATAAGAACAGTCTGCATCTACTCTAATCTCAATTCTGAACTTAGTAAGCGTATACACATCATGAATTGATCAAAATCTAGTTGATCGCAAAACCAATTGTATGTATTCAATTTAATATGAAATTAAAATGCTACTGGATTAAGAAAAAGGTTTTACAGTTTTACGAGGCTTATTCGAAACATTGTTTGGTGTTTTTCAAGTTTGTCTATTTTCAACAGAAAAAAAAAAAGTAGTGTTACTGTGTAATCTATATTATATAGGTATACTATATAGCATATAGCAGTCAGTCATGTTTTGGTTAAATGTGAAAATAACAATTTGGTTTGTTTAGCTTCAAAAATTAATTAATTCAAGTGTATTATTCCTATCGTCAAATAAAATATGTTAAATCTTAAAAATGTTATGACTACAAAATTATAGATGAGTTCCTAAAGTTAAAAGTTACCTAAATGTGACTATAATTTAAATTCAAGTAATTAATATTGTCTATTACAAATGTGATGATTTATTATATTGGATATACGGTAAAAGTAATAACAGCCTTATATTCAGATCAATGTGCAAGTTAAGGATATGTTTATTTAAAACAGCAGTTTTTTGTTATTTTGTAATTATTCCTTTATAGAAAAAATACAGCTATTTTTGATAGTATCATAGTTATTACTATCATAGTAAAAAAGTTACAACCCATTTTTATATATCATTACATCCCAAGGTCTTGGATATGTAAAAGTTATCAAAAATAATTGGACCAAAACTGTTTGATCATCACTGCAGTTGAGATGACATCTGATTAAACCAATGTTTAATGGTTTAGAGCTCAAATCCAACTATACCTTCGGTTCAGTTTAACTTTGATCCTAATTATTGATAAGCCAAATTTAAGAAAAGTTGGAAACCATAATGTTTAATACTCATACATGAGTTTTTAACTAGTTTGTGTTCAGTTAAGTAGCATCTTCAAAAAAGAATGGTTTTAAGTAGACAACAAAGAAAACCCCACATAGTTTGATTGCTTAATGAACAAAATTAGGTTAATAACAATAATTTTGTTAGTTACGATCTAGGTTACTATATATATATATATATATATATATATATATATATATATATATATATATATATATATATATATATATATATATATATATATTTATAAATATATAAATATATATAAATTAGCAAAAGCACTTATCTATTTTTTTCTTTGACAGCTTGTTTTACCATCAGTAGGTTCATCAGGAAGTCTGATGAACCTAGTGATGGTGAAAGATGAGTTTATAAATACATAAGGTTAATATATAACATGTTAACTAATGATTAACTTGCTAACCTTCCTGATTACTTATTATGGTAAAACAAGTTGTGGAAGAAAAAATTAGTTTTTACTAGTTTATTGTTGCTCTGCTCTTTAAGAACATTAAGCACTCTATTTATAGAATACGCTAAAAAAAAATTTTAATTTATATATTTATATTCAAATTTTCCGAGTGAATTCAACAATACGAAATATTTATAAACATTTTTTTTGAGACCAGATCATAAGTAACAAAATTATCAATAATAGTCTAATTTGGTTCCATAAGCAAACAGTCATTGGGAACTTTTCATTATTGTCCATATATAAACATTTTTTTTTGTAGATGATACTTTGCTAAACACAAACTGCTTTCAAACACATGCATAAGTAGTTATCTGGTTTAAAACCAGTTTCTCCAGATTTGATTTAGTTGGGTTAGAGCTTCAGTTGGGTTTGAGCTTCAAACTATATTTTGAAGCTCAACCCAAAGTAAACTACAGCCAGATGTCACCTTAACTATTATCTTGATCAAAAAAAAAGGTCTTGTCACAAGTTTGTTTGGAACAATCATCTTTACATCTTCCTAAATCAAGAAAATATCATTTGCAAGTAAAAACTTAAACACCCCAAGTTGCTCAATAAAATGGGAAGTGTCAGTTATCATAAATAATTTTTCTCAAAGTATATTAAGTTGGCTCTCAAAAGCAGCAAAATTTCATAACAAGTCTAAAAAAGTTATATTTGTTTTTAATAAAAAGTAACTTTTTTAGACTTGTTACTTTTTTTTTTTAATACACATTATACTTTTTTTTTTTAATACACATTTTAAAAAACTTTTTTTTCAAAAAAATTTTTTATATATGCGAAACCAATTCTTTTGATACCCAAGTTAATATACTTTCGGAGATAAGTTATTTTTGGTGACTTATGGAAGCCACCATATTGTCAGGTGCCTTGGGCTGTGGCCTTTTTTAGAAGTTGACATCTTTGTGGTATTTTCTGTTTTAATTTTTTTTCCTCCTATTGTAACGTGCAATAAAAATTAATAATAACATACTTTCAGCCATATCCCTAATACATGTGTTTTATATATATTGATATATGCATTTATACATATATATACATGTATTTATATATATTTATAAAAGTTAAACATAACAGAATCTGAAAGTGATCTTGGAGTAATCTTCTCAAGCAATCTGAAATGGAAAAATCATGTAATAAAATGTGTAGGTAAAGCCAACCAAATGTTGGGTCGGATTAAAAAATGCTTTGTTTGCTTAGATATTAGACTGCTAAGAATTCTTTATGTTTCTTTTGTGCGACCACTGCTAGAGTTTGCAGTACAAGTTTGGTCACCTATTCGAAAGGGAGAAATTGAATTACACTGAATAACAACCCAAAAATATCTTGTTTGATGATCACAATTTCTAAAGCAGTTTTTCATGCTGATTACAAATCTGAAAACCGTTTTTCTCTATCACGTCAGGTTTTTAAGATATTAACATAAACATACATTATTTAATCCCTTATTGTTACGAATGAATAAGAAAATAGAGTTTAGTTTACTAAGTTAATAATAGATGGCAACATTAAACATATTCTTTTGATATTTTAAAATGATATATTCTGTTCTGAAAATAGGTCCGCTAAAAGATGTGCGGGGCAGTCGTTGTTTGTTGTGATCGAGTGAAGTTATGTTCGAATATTGTGCTTCTTAAAAAAGATCCCGTGTGTGCTATTTTAGTTTATAGATAAGGAGTAATGAATAAAGTATTTGATTTAAACATAGTAATTAAAAGTGAAAACCCCTGAGTGGTTTAATCGAGACCGAAATTAGTTATTTCGAGTTTGTTTTGTTTTCTACCGAGTAAGGTAATGTTTCACCTGTCTTTTAAGAAGACTAATATCATTTTACAGAAATGAACCCTGTTGAGTTCATTTATTTTTTATCGAATGCAAATTTAGTGATTTTTGATATTTTCCTTTTTATGTGAATTGAATTCTCCCTTGTGAGGAAATGTAATAAGTATATGAATGACAAGTGTCTAGAGCTAGTGACTGATTTACTGTGTATTAGATGTTTATAAACTGATGTAAATGAACGAATTGCTTGTTTAATTTAGTGTACTTAATTTGTAACTGTATGTTTATTAATGAGTTGTGTGTTTATTATGAGTTATACTATTCCTATGTATTTGCTATTTTTTTTCAGTGAAAACAATGGCGTCTAGAGGCTGCATCAATTCACCAGACTTGTTTTGTTATGTGTGCGGTTCTCACAGATAAAAGCCACCGAAAGACATTTACACCATTTCTGAGAAAAGCTTATGAACTATACTTTGATTCAAAGGTTGACAACGGCAAGTCATGTGCACCACAGTTCATTTGTTTGACATGTGCATGCAACTTACGGGGTTGGATAAGGAAGGCTACAAATAACAACCATCTGGCATTTGGAGTTCCTATGATATGGCGTGAGTCAAGCAACCACATCACTGACTGTTATTTCTGTTTGACAAATGTCACAGGTTTCTCATACAAGACTCGTTCATCTGTGAAGTATCTAGATATTCCCTCGGTTTCAAAACCAATTCCACATGATCCAGTCAGTTGTCCAATACCAACATCACCTATAGAATACAGAGTCGATGATGCAACACAAGAAGAAAGTTCGTCTTCCAGCAACATGGCAGACTCTGACTACAATCCTGATGATGATGAAATTCATTTGATTAATAATGATGATCTTTGCGACCTTATACGGGACCTGGCACTAACAAAAGGTCAAGCTGAACTGCTAGGTTCACGTCTGAAAGAGTTTAATTTGCTATCACCAGGTACAAGAACTTTACAATTTCGACATAGACACAAAGAATTCGTGCAGTTCTTTGCAATGAGTGACTATGTGCTACTGCACTGACATCCAAGGTGTTATGTCAAGCCTCGGTGTAGAACATAAGACTGAAGCATGGCGTCTATTTATTGATTCCTCCAACGCAAGTTTGAAGGCTGTATTATTACACAATGGAAACATGTATGCATCAGTAACGGTTGGTTATTCTACTCATCTAAAAGAGACGTACGAAACCATGTCGCTACTTCTTGAAAAAATTTGCTACCGCGATTACAATTGGAGTATGTGTGGTGATTTAAAAGTGATCACTATTCTCATGGGAATGCAGACAGGGTACACCAAGTACTGCTGCTTTATCTGCGAGTGGGACAGCAGAGATAGGAAGCACCACTATATAAATAAGAATTGGCCCATTAGAGATAAAATGGAGCCAGGTATTAAATACGTCCTGCGTGTGCCATCGGTTGAGCGTGAAAAGGTTCTTATGCCTCCACTTCATATAAAGCTGGGGCTCATGAAAAACTTCGTGAAGGCACTAGACAAAATCTCAGATGCTTTTCGCTACCTATGCAACAAGTTTCCAGAGTTGAGTTATGCGAAAGTGAAAGAAGGTGTATTCATAGGTCCACAAATATGGAAGATCATAGCAGACAGTCACTTCGAAGATTTACTCAGCAGAACTGAAAAAAAAGCATGGTTGGCATTTAAGTTTGTTGTAGCCAATTTCCTTGGAAATAATAAATCTCCTGACTATGTAAATATTGTGCAGAAGTGCATTAGTGCGTACAAGTTAATGGGTTGCAACATGTCCCTCAAGACTCATCTCGACTCACATCTCAACTTCTTTCCAGAAAACCTAGGTTCTGTTAGTGATGAACATGGTGAACGTTTCCATCAGGACATCTCGGTGATGGAGTCACGCTATCAAGGCCGATGGAGTGCAGCAATGTTAGCCGACTATTGCTGGATGCTTCAGCGCAACATGCCAAATTGTCAGCACAAACGCAAGTCTACAGCCAAGAAATTCAAACCAAACTAACTTTTAATTTAATGAACTTTACGTTATACCTATGTATTTTACAAGTGTATTATATCTTAAACTATGTGTATTTATGTTAAGTAGTACTCTATTTAGCGATATATGCTCTACTGTAACTTGCCTGCGAGTTGTTTGCTTTGATACAATATTAAACATATATAAATGGTTAATGCCAAATATCTCAACAACGGTGGGTGATAGAGACAAACGGTTTCTATAATTGAAATCAGCATGTCTTACTTGTCTTAAAACAAGCGTTGGTTTCCAAGATATTTTCCGAAAGTTTTTTTTTGTTGATCAGAGTTATTAGAGAGAGTTTAACATCGTGCAACTCGATTAATACCATCACTTAAAAAAATGAACTATAAGTATCATCTAAAAGCTCTCGACTTGACTACCTTGACAAAAAGAAGACAACGAGGAGATATGGTTCAACTATATAAATTCTTCAACGGTTTTAACAAATTTGGAAACAATAAAAAAACTTAGTATTCAAAAAACTCAAACAAGAGGTCACAACTTTAAATATGTCAAACAAATCACTAAGCAAGCATGTCGTGAAAACTTTTTATTTAATAGATCGGTCAATTTATGGAAAAGCTTGCCAAGTGAGTTGGTTAAACCACAATCAGTTAACAGTTTTAAAGCAGGTCTTGATTGCTGGATGAGCAGCAATTAAGCGAATCGGCTGTCATAGTGTGTTGATACCACACTCACTGGCTCACACCTGTTACAGCATTTACTAATACTAATACAGATATAGATAATATATTTTTATAGATATAGATATATATTTATATAAATATAAATATTTATTTAGATATATATAGATATAAATTTAGATTTATATATATATATATATATATATAGATAGATAGATAGATAGATAGATAGATAGATAGATAGATAGATAGATAGATAGGTAGATAGAAAGATAGATAGATATTTGAGGAAAGTAATGGAAATTAATACTATCTATTTTTAATAACCTTTTAATGATTAATCTTTTTGTTTATGTGAGTAAATTAAAAATTTTTATATAATTTTAATGTCGTAGAAACAATTTTTCGTGCCTCAGCAAATTTCATTGGGCACATCAAAATATTAGTTTTTTATAAAGGTATTATATAATACTTGTGGATAGAGGTGTGACTAGGCTGCCCCACACCGAAATTAGGGAGTCCTAAAGAATTTAGAGACCCGCTTGCAAACTTAAGGGTCGTTTTACAACGTTAAGGACTTTTTTTAACATTAAAAATTTTTAGGCCTTTTATGGGGAGGGGGAGGCTCTTAACTTCTATGCGCGGCACTGCCTATGTAAAAAAACGTGTTCAATTAAATTTGATGAAAAATAAGGAGAGTGAAGAGAAACAGTCAACCAAGGTATTAAATGCATCCGGTTTTCATAAATTTTATGTCATATAACCTTATTAAAAAACGTATTTTGATAACAGTATGGCTCAAATAGTAAATAATGATGGTTCATCGGACAAAGAAGGAACATTTTTAACAGTTGAACTCCAAAATAACATTGAACTATCCAATATTTTTGACAAATCAAGTAATGCATTAAATATTAGGAATGATCTTAACAACGCATTAAAAAAAAGTATAAAAAAAAGCACTTTTGTGAATGTAAACAAAAGACTGCGCGAGCAAGATATAGAATATACCGGTACTAAACTAGTTGATGGGGTTCGAAAAAAAACTCAAAAAAAAGCCAAAGAACTTGGTCCAAGATATGAAAGTACTATGTGTTTTCAAAAAAATCTGCGGTGTCGTGACATACATGACGAGACAAGACAATATATTTTAACCGAGTTCTGTCTACTTGATAAAAATATGAAAATTGAAATGATTAAATTGTTAGTTTGTATTAGCAATACTAAAAGAAAAACAGTATTTAACCCATACGATAAATACTCTAGAAATAATGAGCTTGCATACCACCTTAAAGTTAAAAATATTATACAGCCTGTATGCAAGCAACTTTTTTAAACACTCTGGCATTGTCTCATAGCACAGTAAGACATTTTTGTCTAACAGAATTCCCAAAAGCAAATCCTTACGTATTATCTAAACCAGATTTATTTACTAGTCTTGATAGTTTTCAATTGAGTAAGCAGTATTCTGGTGAGTTTATTGATTCGTTGTAAAAATTGGAGTCTCATACTTTCGAAAAGACATCAAAAGACTTTATCTAGTTAATGACTGGACATCTAAGGCTGAAATTTTCAGGTACAATATACTTAGATTAATAGTTTACAGCTGTGGGGTCAATATATTCTTTTATACAAAGTTTATTTAAGTTTAGCGTTTTATTTGAACTTTCTGTTCTAAGTTCCGTAATCAAAACTGTGGGCCATAATATAAAAAGTTGTAATGAGCACTCTAGACTTTTAACTTACAATTTATTTATGACCAGTTATATTAGTTAAGTTTTATTCTAGAACTTAACTAATATAACTGGTCATAAATAAATTTTACTCCAGTTTTTAAAATACTTTATGTAATTCAGTCGTTCTCAAACTTTTTTAAAGTACGTACGCAATTTGACTATCTTTTGTTCTTTATCTCTCTTAAATTTTTTTTTAATATACTAAATGCTTTTTTTGATTCAATGTTTTGAAAAATTTTTGCGTTGAGGAAAAGGGTTTGATTATTGATAATGCGTATGTTCAAAGTGAGTGGGGAGAGGGGGGGGGGGGTTGTGTGTTTGTGTGTTTGTTTTTGTGTTATAATAGAGGTGCAAGAATATTTTTAATTTTACTTCACATTTACTTCAATACAATACATTTTTAATAACGCGATTGGCAAAAGATTTTGACGTTTGCTTAGAAAGAGTTCATACTTAAGATAATTGAAATTTGAGATCGGGACTCAAAATGTTGTACCACGTTTTTTAAATTCTAAATGCACTGATGTAACTATAAAAATAATTATTACAAGAGTAATAATTATTTTTATAGTTACAACAGTGGGCTAGTGCATAATTTGAGTAATGACATAATGAGTTATCAGAGACGTATTAAATATTAATCAAAATATCAATACCAATTATGCACTAGCCCCAAAAAAAATTAAGACTCAAAAAGATTTCAAAAAAAAAATCTAAACTTTAAAAATATGGATTTTAAACGGGAATAAAACGGAGAGCACAAACATTTAAACCAACGCGCAATAAAGTTCAAAGAAGTAACCTGTCTGTGATGCAAAAACCAATTGATATGTGACCGTGAGTAATTATAAAGTACTATATAGAATTATATATACAAATTATATATATATATATATATATATATATATATATATATATATATATATATATATATATATATATATATATATATATATATATATATATATATATATATATATATATTGCCGGTAATTTATATATTGATATGTGACCGTGAGTTATTACAACCACTGGTGACAAAAATTTGGCACAGTCTTTGATAAGCTAAAACTTATTGAACTTTTAGTTATCCAGTCTTAATTTTTTAGTTATTTTGTTTATAAAGTGTTACTTATCTTTTACTGAAAGTTTTGTTTACTTAGATTAATTTATAAAAAAGTTATCCAAAAATTAAGTCGACTACATTAATTGAACAAGTGTACAACTATTGTAATTTGCATCCTAACGCTAAAACGAAGAGCGCCGTAGAGTATTTTGTTGCCTCTAATCACCCCGAAAGGAATCATAAAACGTTATATGGCAAAGTGGAAGAACAAGTCTCGTAAGCCTGGATCAGGCAGAAAACCAAAGATTATGACTGCTGGGAACATCAATCGTCTGAAAGGTCTTTTGAACAACCGGTCTGGAACCTCAACAAGAAAAATTGCAAATAAATTCAATTGTGATCATTCCTACATTGTAAAAACAATAAAAAAACAAAACAAACATTTATTTTAAGAAAAAACAAATCCCTGATCGCACTGAGAAACAGTTAAAGCAGTTGCAACTGAAGCGTGGAAGAATTTGTCGCTATTAAAAATAATCGCTATTAATAAATGTTTAAATAATCGCTATTATTTAAGAAATTGTAGAATTTTATAAAAAAACTTCAAATATTTAAAGAAACACCACCAAAAATTTATGCACCCGAAAAACACAGATAGTCCAAAAATGTATCTGGCAAAAATGCAGAGTCCAATTTTGTTTTACGCGGAGATTGCAGATAAGCCAATTTTGTTTTATACGGAGAAAGCAGATAAACCAAATTTGTTTTCCGCGGAGATTGCAGATTGTCCGATTTTGCGCGGAGCCATTAAAATGTCTCTTTCGGAAACATAAAATTCATTCAAATAAATGCTGATGTTTGCGTTTTTTGTCAAAAGAAATAGAAGTTATATAAGTATGGGTTAGTGATATAATTATTGCTGCCAACGATTTGAAACAAAATATTTAGGATCACTGAACTCATTTATCGGTAACCAATTCTACTCAGATAGTAATTGTATAACTATGAATCAATCAGGTTACTTGCAGAATGTTTTACAGAAATTCGGTTTTGAAAAATGCAAACCAAGATTCACCCTATGTGAGCAAGTCTATAATTCATACAATAATCAAGAATCAACAGAAGTAAATGATTCAGAGATAAAACAAAACCGACAAATGGTTGGAAGTCTCCTTTATGCATTGAAATTTACCAGACCAGATTTAGGCTATGTTGTTACTCGATTATCTCAGCAGTTATCGAAACCAGATAATTGTGACTGGATTATGATTAATCATGTATTCCGCTATATTAAACATTTTTTGAACTATTGTTTAACTTTTCGGAAGAATGATGAGGTAAAATTTATTGGATTCTGTGATACTGATTGGGCTTCATCTTTAGAAGATCGATGTAAAACATCAGATTACTGTTTTTCTTTATGTGGAGACGGACCTGTTCTAAGTTGTAAGCCAAAGAAGCAATTTGCAGAAAAAAACAAAACTTTGATTCATTGAATGAACTGTTTGACATGACCGAGATGAAAGGCGAATGGTTGTGCAAAGAGTATGAGAACCTCTACAAACTGCAAATTGAGAGCAAAGGTCACGTTGGTTACTCGACTGGCAAACCTGCTAGTCTCAATACCATCCACCCATCCAAGCGAAAGAGGGCAATGGAAGCGACTGTGTCCACACTTACCAGCTTAGTGCTACCTGATTCTTCCGAAAGTAGCACAGACTATCCGAGAATAGTGCAAACAGTCCTTGGGAGGATGAGAATGCAACATCAATGAGCAAAGGAAGCATAACCCAACAGGCGTTGCAAGACGTCTTGTTACATGCTCAAAGCTGTCGTCCCACGGAGCAGCAGTGGTGTGCCACCAGCTTTCTGGTGAGGGCATTAAAATCCTAACCCTATGTCAATCAGCAATCCACAGTGGGGATCAGTTGTGATGATTGTTGCCGACACAACGAACGTGAATACCGGCAAGAAGACAGGGGTTGTTGTTCGGCTGGAGCAAATGTTCGAAGAGAAAGGTCACCCCAAACCCAAGTTCATCAGTTGCCAGCACCATGTGCTAGACCGCGTTCTTCGCGTTGTCATGGACGATGAGCTCCTTGGGTCGACTAAATCACCAAACATCGAGTATTTCTTTGTGCAGGGTTTGATAAGCAATTACGATAAATTGAAAGCAGCTTTCAGCAACGGTAAAACTGAGATTAATAAAACAGGTGGCTGGAGAGATGACTTGAAGTTTCTCTACCACCTCACTCGTGTCTTCCGTCACTTAACTGAGAGGAATGAGACCCCCTTCGTGAATTTCAAACAGATCCGAAATATCAGCAATGCACGCTGGAACTCCCGTGCTATTCTAGCCCTTCTTGAGTTTGTTCTGATGCCAGAAACCCGGATTAGGTTGCGTAAAATCTGTTCATTCATTTCTTACTTATGGGCTGACCATTGGTTCAGCAATCAATTATTCCGCGATGAAGATTTTGAAGAACCATCTGAAGCTCTGAATAACTACCCAAATGTTCTCAGTTGCTTAAAAACCCACTGGAAAACAGATGACTCTCCAATCAATATTGCCCGAAGCAACCAGTGCTGCGTTCGTGCCATTAGAGTTATGCAAGAATTGCACGACTCCTGCCGCAAAAAGGACAACCTCCCACTGAAATTCATCCTCTCTAATGACATTATCGTGAATATTTGACTTCCTTGTGGGTTTGATGATCCTATATAATGCTGTATGCATGTGACACTAAAGTTTGTGTTCAATTTTGTATCTTCTTACAGTGACTTAAAAAATTTGGCCAAAAAGCTAGTAAATAAAATTCTTAAAACCATTTTGTGCGTGAGGTTTTTTTATCAAATCGCCTTGAATGTAATATTTTATTTAATCTTAAATGAAAGCTCATCAAACTATGATACAGGGAAACGAGGTTGAATAAAAGTTATCACCCTAATATACATACAGAAATAGGCTAATTTTATCTTTTTAAATAATTATGAAGCTGTATCAACCCAAAATTTAGGAGCTTTTGCTGTTGACTTTAAGTAGTTCATTTCTTTACTTAAACATGAGGGAAACATTCCCTAAGGCCACTACTTATAAATAATATGTGTGTGTCTGTGTTTATATATACATATATATATATATATATACATATATATATATATATATATATATATATATATATATATATATATATATATATATATATATATATATATATATATATATACTATAATTTACAATTACATTTTCTTTGTTTTTTTATTTGTTTAATTTAAATAATGAATGGTTGAGCATCTAAATTGTTAAGTGCAAGCAATAATTCAAAAATGTCAAAGCTAAAATAATGTAAATATTAATAAACATGATATATTTGTTGAGGGTGAACTAAAGATTTAAAATTGTTTAAAAAAATCTTATTACTAATCATTTGTTTTGTTGCAGCACTTTATTTCTATTTGATTTATTTTTTGGATGGTATAAACAGAAAATTCATTTAATTTTCCCATTTGTCTGTGCCAAACTTTATAATATCAATATTTTAATGTTTTTGTTATTTCAACAGAAAGTCAAAGTGTCTGACTTCCTTATTTTTGACTGGTGTAAATTAAATGACTTCCTTATTTTTGAATTGTATAAATTAAATGTAAGAAATTTAAAAAAGAACAACTACAGAGGACGATAATAATTAAAGGATTATTATAAAAAGAAGATTACTTTATTTTATAAATTTGTTAATATCATTTATTGTTTTTTAGTTTTTTCTTTTACTTTTTGAAATAGCAAACAAAAGACTTAAATTAAAATGAATTTTGAATATTCTATTTAGAATTTTGTTGCTGATAATTCTATTGAAGTATTATTTTAATTTTTTTTTTTTTTTGATAAAATGAAAAAGTTTAATAGAGTAAAGGTATAAAATCTCTTTAAAAATAAATACTTATTATTTGTTAACTAATTTCATTTAGGTTGGTTGAACTGATTGGATTAAAGGTCCTATTGTATATGCAGAAAATGTTGTTGTACAGTGGCCATCAAGTCATTTCAATGCACTGTTGCAGAACCAGGCGTTAAAGTCTGGTTCTCCTACTTGGAAAAGTATGAGGCAAAAGCCTTGAAATCAGGGGTAAGCTGAATTTTGGATATACATTTATATGCAGGTGTAAAAGTTCCATTTAATAATGAAACAAGTATTATAATATTTTATATTTTAAATAATTAAAATGATATGGAGGAGTTAAACAATCAAGCAAATGGCCTTGTAAAAGTTGTTCCACCGTTACCAAATCAGGTTACTTTTAGTGTGTAGTTATGATGAACATTTTAAAAAACTGGTTTTGAATGTTAAATGCTATTTAAAAATATTTGATTCTAGTTTATCAGCTTATTTTAGAAATATGATGGTAAAAGTTGTGCAAAAGCTAAACGATTTTGTGTAGAAAAAAACATTAAAGTTATTAAAAACATTGTATATTAACTATTGTTTTGCGGTAAATTCTTTTTAATTTAATAGTAAACTTTGTTAAATTCAGTATTCCATCACTTTCTTATTTTAGAGTGCAGATAAAGTTGCTTTAAAAATTAAACTTGATGAACTAAAAGAAGAGAATAAAGTTTTAAAAGCACAACTGCAAGAAAGAGCTACAGGTGTCTTTAAAGTTATACATATCTACATTTTTGTATCTGTATGTATGAATGTATGTATGTATGTATGTGTGTGTATGTATGTGTATATATATGTGTGTATGTATGTATGTGTATATATATATGTTAACATATATATGTATATATTCATTTAAATATATATATGTGTGGGTGTGTGTGTGCGTGCGTGTGTGTATATATGTATGTTTGTGTATTCCCAGCTAACACAAAACGTTCAAGAAACGTTTGTAGAACGTTAGAAACGGTCGGGCACGTTCTAAGAACGTTTTAAGAACGTTTCTAACGTTCTTCGAACGTACTCGAACGTTTTGTGTTAGCTGGGTTTATGCATTGTTAAAAAATTTTAAATGACTATTTAATTAGGATTTGCTCAACTTCTCACTACGATGGAGACATCAATCAAATGAATATGAAAAAGGTGATGGTGATTTTGTTTTCTATTTGCCTTTATTGTTTCTTAAATGCATTGCATTTAATAATATTAATTTTAGTTGTTTTAACTTATTTGCTTTAATGACTTTTTTAGGGATTATTTGTGTGTTAAGTTCATTAGAAAGATCAACCCAGGACTTATCCGATCCAGTTTTGCAGTTAAACAAGCCCCATGATCTATCTTCCTTAACACATATACCAAAATTGACAAAAAGTCTTACTTCTAATTCAAATCAATATTCAGATTTATTAAATTGTTCTGTTGAATTAGAAAATGCACGTGACTTCAGCGTAACTCAAAGTTTTCATTCATCTTTTCAGAAGTGCAAGGCACCCAGCAATTCATTTGGGCCTAGTGGAGGAACCTCTCACACTCTCAACTCTTCTGATATGTCTGATCAACTTAATCATTCATTTAGCATAACAAATAGTAATGCTTTTAGTAACAGTCTTGTTTCTAAATCAAATATAAATTAAAATGCCTGTTTATTTATCCATTCCAATCTGGAAAGAACCTAACTACCCAGGCGGATCTAGTAGAGTAAGAATTTTCATGTTGCAAAATTTATCTATTTTTTTTTTATATTTATATTTAATTATATTCATAGGACTTTTACTTTGTAATTTAGAAACATTTAGTGCCAGGTCACAAAATATATATTGACCATGTAAAATTAAGAAAATATAACAAATGGCATGTTAAAAATAGATTTGTAAACGATCTTTAGGTGTCATTGGTGGGAAACACAGACTATCTAAGAAGTGTCAGTTTTTCTGGCAAGCAAAGTAATGCTCACTCTGACAAAGTAGCAAAACCCAAAATTTGTCAAGACCTTGTTGATGGTGCTGTTGGTAAATAGTTATAGCATTTGAATTTCTTTAATAAACGAAAGAAATCAATAAATAATTGAACTCTTGTATTTTCGTCAAAGGATGTTTGTGACGATTTTTTTTGACGATGTTTGTTTTTTTTTTTTGATTTTTGCGTTTGTTTTGATATGTTAAACTTTTGTGAATTCATAATGCAGTGACATCGTGCAATGTTTTCTTTTCATTTTCTAGTCTAAAGCTTAATTTGAAACTTAAAAATTAGCTAAATACACTTTTAGGAAAATATAACTTACTTGCTTTAAATAGCATAAAAAACCTTAAATTTTATTCTCGAAAGAAAGAAAACCCTTCATAGTTGTTAGATCACTATGGAAAATTTCAAATAAAATGTAAAAACGATTCAAAAAATGTTCAAATGTCGATGTGACCCCAAAATACTCTCTTTTTTGTTGTTATAACGTAGCCAATTTTCTGTACTTAATGTCTATACCTTCTGTCAAAAAATCATCAATTTTTTCAGTACAAAAAAGTCAATAACTTTTGATTTACTTAACTTCTTAATCTCTAATATTTAAAATTTTCTCAAGCTTTATACAATAATATTAACTATATGTCAAAATACGAACTAAAAAAAACTCCTCTAGAATGGCTGCTTTTTATCACTAGCCGTTAGGGAGCGAAACCCGATGTTGCGTTTAAAAAGTTGGTCGTTAAAAAAGTTAACAAACAGTTCTGCTCATGCGTTACGCATGCGCAGTATGGTTAAAAAGCGTTCATTATGGAATGAAATTAGGCGTTAAAAAAGTTGCATCGTTTCATTAGGGTATTTTATACATAAAATATTAGTTTGTATTAAAAATGGGTGTCCATGCTTACTCAGTTGATGATGTTAAGCAGTATCTTTCTGATAGCATAATTAAATTTTTTAAATTACAACGTATCGCATTCTTAAAATACGCTGTGTTCATTTAAACGTGACATCATAATAAACCTAATAATATGTATACTAGTTAATATAATTTTATTTTAGATTAATTTTTTTGTATATAATTTAGATGGGAAATTGTACTATATAAAGTCAACTAAGAAACTACTAGTTCTTTCAACTTATTATGGAAAAAATTTGGCTTTCAGAGATGCCCATGATTCTGATCACAAGGCACATGGTGGTCTCAACAATAATAGAGATAAACTAAGAAGTTCTTTTTTCTGGCTAGATTTTTTTTCTTTACTTAAAGATAGATTTTAAAAACAAAATACTGTTAAAGTTTGTAAAACAAATTCTAAATAAAAAATACTATATAAGGTCAGTTAGTCATGATACTACTATGGAGTAATTTACATTTTTTTTGTAAAATTTCTAGGTATGGTTAACGGATATAGCCAAATGGATTAACGAATATGCCTATGAATAGAAAAAATTAAAACGATTGCTCCTGAATTAAAATCTATTAAGGTAAATGGGCTATGGGAGTTTTTGGGCATTGATCTTATTGGCCCACTACCTGTTACAGCACAAGGCCAAAAATGTACTTTAACAATAACGGACCTTTGGAGTAAATATGTTATAGTTTTCCCTATTCCTGAAAAGTCTGTACTCTATGTTTCCAAGTGCTTTACCGCTATTTTATCGCTTTGGTCCACCCAAAAATTTTTTTTCGGATCAAGGCAAAGAGTTTTAAACTGTGTAAAAGAGCTTTGGTTTTTTTCATTTACCATCTAACACATAATAACCTCTGATCATCACCCACAAACCAATGGGCGAGATGAAAGAACTAATCAGACTGTTAAGAGAACCCTTTCAAAATATATGTGACGAAGCCCGCGATAGCTGGGATGAGTTTTGCACTCATGTGCGAAGACAAAATAATACCGGTTCTAACAGAGGGTTGTTAGAACCGGTATTATTTTGTCTTCGCACATGAGTGCAAAAATCATCTACACTGTTACGGAAAAAGGTGTCCGTGTCTGAAAAAAAAGGTGTTAGCGTAAAAAGGTGTTGATAATATAAACACGAACCTATATTGGTGTTTATGTTAACGTAATAGTTGTTGAAGAAAAAAAAAAAAAAACTGTTTAGAAAGTAAGTGTTGGCGTAAAAAAAAAGGTGTTCACGTAAAAAAGTGTCGACGTCGACACCTTTTTAAACATAAAGCTTTAAAAATAAATTCTTAGGGCGAACGAACAAAAAGCTTATTTTAGAATAAAATTTTTGTCATTTGGCGCAAAAAATATTTGCAATGGCTTTTCCTTGTGTCAAGTGTTCATTTAGATGCAAATCCGTTGGCAATCTGATATCTCACTATCATCGAATCCATTATGGACAAAAGTACTTTAACTTTTCATCATTTAAATAAAATATATACACATGCACATACACGTAAAAATTAAAAAGTTATTATCTAATTGATATATATATGAGTTGAAAGTTATATATATATATATATACACTGGCGAGCAAAAAAAAGTGAACAGCGACTGCTTACGCATAAAATGAAAGAGCTCTGGTCAGAAACTCATACAAGCTTGTTTATTTTTGTTCGTACTATCAAAGAATTTACGTTTATCTTTCAAAGAAAACATGAATAAACTTCTAAACATTAGATATGAATACAGTGAACGTTGTCAGCAAAATCTGTAGTTGATATAAGAGCGTGGGTGAAATAGGTCGTATTATCGCTATATTATTATTATAAAAAATAAAAGGAAAAAAATGTCTCCAAATAAAAGGTAATTTTTTTTTATTTTTATTTTGGTTATTATTTATGCCTCTAACTTATTTAAAATGAAAAATCCCCTTTAATTTTGATGCTATTGGATTCTTATGAAAAAAAAAATATTCATTTAGAATACATAGTTTATCATTAAATAAATATTTTCTTCATATATTACTCTAAAAATATTATCATTTTTCTTTCACAGAGGACCTCATTTAACAATGGAACAAAAAGGAATCATTGTTGGAATGAGTGCGTCCGGTAAATCGATACGCCAAATTATTCAAATTATGAAAGCTCAAGGTGTAAACATTAGTGTTGGTGGAGTTCACAAGATACTTTCATGTCAGAAAAACAATAAAACAACAGCTAGAAAAAAAGGTTCTGGCAGACCAAGAAAAATGACGGAAAGAGATTGTCACAAGTTAAAATTCAATGTTTTAAAAAATCGAAAAACCACTATGACGCATATCGCAGAAACTTTTACGTGTTCTGATGATAAAAAGGTTAGTCGATGGACAATTTCGAGGCGTCTTAAAGATCAGGGGTTCAAAAAAAAACCCATGTAAAAAAGTACCTCTTCTTACAGCACGCCATAAAAAGGCAAGGTTAGCTTGGGTAAAAAATAATAAAAACACAGACTGGACAAAAATATTATGGTCAGATGAATCACGATTTTGTTTGCATTCAGATCGTCCACAGATGTGCATTAGACGTAAGAACGAACAATTAAATCCAGATTGTATTCACCAAACGGTAAAGGGTAATCTTGGAATTATGGTTTGGGGTTGTTTTTCTGCCAAAGGTGTGGGCAGATTGCATAGAGTCGAAGATGGATTACGAATAAATTCCAAAGAATACATTAGTATTCTACAAAAATCTTTGCTGCCCACACTGGAAGAATTAGAAGAGGATGAAATTAAATTTCAACATGACAATGCTACTTGCCATACGTCTAAACAAGTTAAAAAATGGCTCAAGGATAACAATATCTTCCTTTTTGAAAATTGGCCTGCCCAAAGTCCAGACCTTAATCCCATTGAAAATTTGTGGGACTATATGGATAAAGAGGTCCATAAAAATAATATTTCATCTTTGGATGATCTTTGGGCAGCCATAAAACAAGTTTGTGTTACGATACCTGACCGTTTGATAGCAAATTTAATTGAGTCGATGCCGCGTCGATTAAATGAAGTGATGAAAAATGGTGGTGGCCACACAAAATATTAATTTTTTTTTTCAAAATGAGTCGTATATATGTGTATGTATATGTATTTAATATAAGCGATATGATATATTTTATGTATTATATTTTTAATTGATTAATAATACATAATTTACTGAAAAATTGTACTGTTCACTTTTTTTTGCTCGCCAGTGTATATACATATATATATATATATATATATATATATATATATATATATATATATATATATATATATATATATATATATATAAATATATATATATATATATATATACATATATATATATATATGTTACAAACATATATATGTTTTTTTAGAATACCGTACCATTTTTGTTCTGCTGAATTTAAAAACTATGTAGTTGCTAAAAATCATGTTTATAGAAGGCATCAAGATGAACGACAACATAATATTTTAAAGTATCACATTGAATCACCTATTCAATTGGATTTGCCGGTTTGTATTGATACAAAATTGTGACAAAAATACAGACCAGCTCACTGATATATTTGACGATTAAATCTTCTGCGGCTGAAAATTCAGCCACTTATAGACTAAAAATTGCTTCTGCGGCTGAAAATTAACGCATGCGCAAGTATTCAAATTAATTTACTTCATTTTCTTAACTTAAATATCATTGTGAGATATCTATTAGGAATTTGAAGAGAATTTGAAGATAATTTAAAAAATACAATGAGCGACCTATCGATTGGAAAATCTTTTGAGAATTTTGTAGAAGCGGATATCTTCATCTCTAATTTCTGTAAAATTAATTTTCATCCTGTGAGGCAAAGACATAATGTGACGGTTGCGGCTTACAACAAAAAGGTAGAACTTTTTTAAATAAATGGATAGGGTTTTAAAGGATTTTAGGCCTAATAAAGCCTATGTTCATATACTTCAACTTAAGGATTTTAGGCTCAATAAAGGCTATGTTCATATACTTCATTTACTTATTATTTAAAATTTTCAAATACCAAGTTGTTATATATCTTTGGAAAGAGCTTAATATCAATAAATCATATGTGAAAAAATTTCACAAAAAGTTATGACGTTTTTAGTGACTAATTTCTGATATTTTTGTTGATTAACCTCAAAAATTGTTTTTTTTCTCACTAAAATTATTATAACTTTTTCAATTCTTATGTAAATGCTTACAACTAGGTACGTAACATAAAAATTTTAAATTGACTAAACAGTAAAATGTTATATATCTTTAGAAAGCCCTACAGTACAGTATTTTAATTGCAAAAATAATTATAAAAATTGAACAATTCAACAAAATGTTATGAGCTTTTTAGTACCGATTTTGTTATATATGGTTTTAAATTACTATAACTTGATCAGTTGTTATCTAAATGACTATAACTTGGTATCAAAAGATGGTGCAGGAGTAGACTACAAATTTTGTTTACTTCAAACCATTGGGTGTATACGGGGGGCTAGAGCAGGATCCAACCACCATCTTTACCCCTAATAAATGAGAATTTCATTTAACAAAATTGTTTTTGTTTTTCTCTTTAAATTTGTAGCTTACCTATGCTAGAAGTTGTAATAATTTGCATTAATACAACTTCTTTTTAAGTTTTATTAATCCTGACTATTGCTAAATATGGGTGTATTGCGATGGTTAATCACACATACTTTCAAAAAGAATTCATTTTTATAGATATTGTTTGCTTTAATAATAAAAAGTCAAACTAGTATATATTATTATTATTATGTCAGGTCAGGTTATCTTGCTACTGGTAACATGTTATCCAGTACAATCTGCATCATGTTAACTTTAAGAAAGGCAGTTGTAAAACATTGCTTCAACACTTTCATAATGACATTTAAATGTCATTATAGAGAACCATCTAAACCACACAAGTGTGGAAAAATTGATGTAAAACATACCAAAAAAAATAAATAACTAGATTTTACTAATTTACAAAAAAACATGAGTGGTGCATGGACTAAGAGAGAAGGTAAAGGCGGAGAGGGCATGCTTCCTCCACCCTTTGAGTTGAGCTGATTCATAATTCAGGCATTCGCTTATTATCTCATAAACATCAGGTAAATTTCTCAGAATTTTTGCTTGTTAAGTTCTTGAGGAAGTTCATCAAGATAATATTCAAATGTTTTAAGCCGATGCTTAAATAATTTTGTTGCAGAAGGTGAGTTCGGTAATGCATTGAAGCGAGAAGGTCTTAGGGCTCTATCCATTATTTCGTGCAAAAGATTAGAAAATTGATACAAATATCGATACACTTGTAAAAAGACCAAGAAACAAATTAATTCTTATAAGTTTTTCTAATCTAGAATAAACAATCAAAACATAACACTAGTATGAGCTCCTAGGTAATAAAAATGCTAATTCCAGTAAAAATCCATTTTCACAAGGAATTAGTATTTTTTTAAAATATATTTTAAAATGTTATTATTTAAAGTTATACATTTTAATATAACAATACCTTTTACCACATAACAACATAAGAGTATCCATTTTTTAGAAGGGGCATACATTGACTTGGGGTAAAGGGTGCGTCCTTCTCCCTCTGCAACCTAAAAAATTATTCCATTTAAAAATATATCATAAAATGTCATTATTTAAATTTGCTATATCTTTTTGCTAGTTACACTACTTGCTGTACCATTTTGTAAGTTACACTACTTGCAGTCCTATTTTGCATGTTACATTACTTGTGGTAATATTTTGTACACTTAACAACACACTTAACTATAACTCACAAGCAGACATCTGTTACGATCTGTTACTGTTAAATATATTATTAATTACATATTTAAAGATGGTTAGTAAATTATTTTTTACCATTTGTTTCTTTGTCACAAAAATTGGCAGCAGAGTTTAAACTGGAGTATTTAAATTCAATAAAAATTTTTTAATGTTGTAAAGACTCAGCACATATGACATGAAAATTTAGTAGTGTGCGCCATCTTCCATCAATGTTTTCGTTAATAAATTTTAATAGGTGATTTTCTAATAATTGTAAAACCACTTTGCTTTTAAGCACACATAGCTTTCACCACGGTTATGAAGTCTTATCTACCCCTATAATAACAGTAACTAATAAACTTTATGTAATAAAAAAATAAAACTTTTATTTCATTTAATAGGTTAGAATCAACAGTCAACTTCCACAGGAAATCAAATACTGGCAATTATATTGGGAGTGTAAACATTTTGGTAATTTTAAAAGCCGAGGAAATGAGAAAAGAAAAGTTCAGCATGTCTTTGCCAAGGGCTGTCAATTTAAAATTGCTGTTACTTATAATCGCCTTCTCAATAAATTTCTTGTCACCAAAGCCGATTTAGAACACAAAAACCACCCAATTTGTTCAGAAATATATTCTCTCTATCATGATATCCGAAAGCCAATTCCAGAACGACAGGGAGAAATTGACAGCATGCTTGTTATGCATGCCAATCCAACGCTTGTAGCAGATGTTTAACATAGAGAAGGATCACATGTACGAATAAAAGATTTATATAACAGAAAACAAAAACTATTAAAAAATCTTGGCGCTGTGAATGATACTATTCTGAATGCTCTTACACAGCCTGGGGTTATTTATCGCATTATAACAGACGTCAATAACCATTTTGAGGTTTTATTTTTTCAGACTGTCCAACAGCAAATTAATTTTACAAAATACAAAGAAGTTATACAAATGGATGCAACATATAAAACCAATAAAATGCGTTACCCACTGTACACTTTATTAATAGAAGATAACAATGGAATGGGACAACCCGTTGCATTTGGTGTTTTGGCTAAAGAAGATCAAGCTCATTTAGAGAAATTTCTGGAGTTGTTTTTGGAGCTAAACGATCCATTAGGGGTTCATTGCTTTGTTGTAGATAAAGATTTGGCAGAAATTAATGTTATCAAGACAGTTTTTCCAAATATACATATTAACATTTGCTATTTCCATGTCTTAAAGGCTGCTGATAAGTATCTTTTAACTCTTAATGGAAAGCATGATAAAAAGTCTTGCATGAACCAATTTGAAATTTTGCTACAGTCTAAATCTTCTGATGACTTTGATAACGAACTAATTAAAATCCAAAATATGTCATTGCAATTTTACAATTACATTATCGAAAATTGGGTTCCCTATAAAAATAACATAACTTTATTTTGCGACTCCAGCATAATGCATCTTCAGAATAGAACTAACAGCAGAATTGAAAGATTTCATAACACACTAAAACGAGTGTTGGGCTCAGCACAATTACCATTAGATGTTTTAATAAAGAATTTATTGACCATAATGGACGTTCGAACATATGAAACCCATCACCGTCAGTTTGATATGACTTTGAAAACTGCAATTGTATCTCAGCCAAATGTCGCCGAATATTACAAACATTTCACAGACTATGCAGCAAGATTAATTTCTAAGCAAATAGAAGTTGAAGGATCAAAAAAGTATTCCGTTGTTAAATCTGATAACCAGTGGAAAGTAAGTTATAATGATATAGGCACTTTAAGAACTGTGGAAGGCTTTAATTGTTCTTGTGGGATGCCAACACAAATGGGGATTCCTTGTTGTCACCTTATTGCTGTTTGGAAGTTTACTAATGAACCGCTTTTTCAACCACTTTCAGTTTCTTCGAGGTCTACTGTACTTGTAGTATTTACATTTAGTCTGTTTACTAGAATTTTTCACAATTTGAGTTCTTAATCTTGAATATACAGCAATATACTTAGTAAATTAAATATTATTTTCAAAGTAAACAACAAATACTTAGTAAAAGCTACATAGTATTCTTTATAGTTTTTAGTATAGTTTATAGTTTTTAATATAGCTATAGTTTGTAATACTTTTTGATAAATTCTTAAAGTTGATTCGCTCAATTTTTTAAAAGTATTTTTGTTTAGATGGAAAAAGGAGACATCACAATATTTTTCTAATGGTGCAAATATAGCAGTTTTTTTCTTCTACCGGTTCTGTGACACAGAAAAACTTTGATGTTCCCAAAAACACCCGAAACGACAGATTTAACAGTGTAATGGTTGTTCTTAAAGATTTAGCTTCCATCATAGCAGATCAACCAATTTCTGCTTTTAATGGAAATATCAGGGCAGTTGAAAAATTCAAAATGTTGATAATGTATCAAAACAACTCTGCATTGAATGTTTGTTTGCAAAACCTTATTGATGAACTGAAACCGGAAATGCCCACTACACCTGAAGTTATTCCACTGGAGACTACACAATTGCATGAGTCCTTGTCATCTCTGGAATGTGCTAACAACATTAATTCAACCGCAACTGTTGAGTTTTCAATAGTCTCAGCTGTACACAAAGAAGTTATGCCACTAGAGACTACACCATTGTATAAGTCCTTGTTATCTCTGGAATGTGCCAACAACATTAATTCAACCGCAACATCATCTGTTGATTTTTCAATAGTCTCAGCTGTAGACAAAGACGTTTTAGAGTTGACATTGCTTAAAGATAAATTACCTCAAACAACAACGCTTTGTAAAAATGTTCAATTGACATCAGGAGAAAAAAATAAAATAGGTGCTAAATTCAATGCGTATTCAACAACATGATTAAGTTAAGTAGATTTTTAACAACTGCCTAAATCTCGTGGTCGGCCGATTAGAAAACGTGCAAGGCCTTTTAAAATTAAAGAAAAATACTCTTCACAGTTGAAAGAACAAAGCATAACAAAAAAATCAAAAACAGTTTCCTTAAATATAGGGCAAAAACTAAAAAAGGATGTAAATGATAGCATTTGTTTTGTATGTGGATCCTAGGAGCCACCGATGGACATTTCTCTGATCGACTGGATTGCCTGCAGTAATGATTGTGGGCGTTGGTTTCATTACTGCTGCTTATCAACCAATAAACAGAAATGTCTAGATTTTTGTTGTGCTTGGTGTTGCAAAAAAATAAGTTAAGAAAAATTGCTATTTAAAAAAAGAAATAAAATGCTTTGCAATATATGAAATTTCTTTTTTTTTTATTATTTATTTTGATTATTAATATTTTTATTATTTTTTTTATCAATATTCAGAAAAATTATCTAAAAATCAAGTTTTTCCCTTTCCGTATGTTATCTGTATAAAGAATTTATTATTTGTAGTTTGTAAAAATGTTTCTATATGTTAATGATTAACAATACAGTGCTTTATTTTGTAGATCCTATATAAAAATCAACTTTGAGTTTTACATTTTTTTATATGCAAAAGTATATTTTTTATCTTTAGTTCATGAAAATATTTGTATATGTTAATTGTAGCTGTATGATATTATTGATTTTGTTTTGGCTTTAGATGACTGTTAGACCATTAGCAGGAAATTACCACATGTGTGTAGCAAGCTTTATTTTATTTTAAAAATTGCATTACAAACAAGTCCTTAAATGCAGTGTTACTGTCCTTAAACAAAAGTTAAGGACAGTAATAGTTTTGTTAAGTTACTTTTGTGGCGTTTTATTTTGTATGTATAACTTTATAATTATAATTTTTTTTTTTTTCTACTTTGTATTGAAGAACTTTTTTTTTTGTTGAGTTTTTTTTTTTTTTTTGAGTTTTAATTTGTTGAGTTATTTATATTATAAAATTTGACTTCATAAGACTTTAATTATTATTTTTGATTTTTAGTTTATGATGAATTTTTTTTTTTTAGATAAAGATGACTTAAATACATCTTGGAAATAACTAATGTGTAGTTACTATTTTTTAATAAATGCTTTGAAGATTATAAAGATGTTGTGAAGTCACCTCCACGTTATAATATCGTAAAATAGTTATGTATACAGATATTCAATGTTATTGAACGATTTTATTTATGGATATTTTAAAAAATTAAAAGACGGTTGGCTATAGGAGAATTTGATTTGAAATACTTATCAATGTTATTGAACGATGCTATTAATGGATATTTTGAAAAACAAAAAAACAGTTAGCTATGGGGGAATTTATTAAATTTTTGAATTAGTAGATAATTAATTGATTAGTTAACAATTACTTTAAATTATTATGGATATGTTGGTCATTTTTAGTATATCGTGACGTTAGAATGATAATGTTCTATTTCCTTTTTTTAAACTGACAAAACAATAATTTGTTATTACCATCTAAATTTTTAAACTTACAAAACAATAATTTGTTCAATGAATTGTTTGTATATAATTTGTTGTATATATTAAATGATTATAAAATTGAATTTGTAAATTGATTGCTTAAAACGGTATTTTTTGCTTAAACGGTATTGATTGCTTAAAACGATATTGCTTATTATTTAGTAAGTATTATCAATCAGGGGTGTCCCGGATAAGCTAACCGGCCAGATATTCGGGCAGAATTGAAACGATCCCACCTCTAGACAAGTTTTGCGACATCAGTTAGGAAGGAAATGTGAACTTCCTGTTAAATGCTCTTGCCGCGGTGCTAAGACCGTTAGGATGTCATCTGATATCCGGTATCTTGCCGAATAATAATTTTATCAGGCTTACGATACACTGGATATTTCATGTTTAAAATAAAGATACACAGTTTTGGTACCTAACATGTTGTTTGGAAAAAACGAAAAAACCTAAAATAAATATTTTTAAATGTTATATTTTTAAATAATTAAATTTTAATGACTTTTGTTCAATATTGTTATTGTTATTAAAATACCATTAAAATTATATATTACAAATCCATCAATTTATCACTAATCTATAATTTTATTTACATTATGATGTATAAACAATAACATTTTTTCACGTTGAGGTAACATCCTTTAAACAATAATCTCTTCGAAAACAGAGAAAATGCAATTGGTGCTTGTAATTTAAGGGCTAGATTCTTTAACAGTTTAACTTCAGTGTTACTTAAATCAGCAAATCTGCAATATGCAGTATATATATAATATTAAAAAAAGTTAATAGTAAAAATAAAAAAAAGTTTTTAGAATGCATGACTACAAGAATTTGTTACCTCCATTTCTTTTATATTTTTCGAAGTTATAAAAAGCAAGAATTAAAATCATTTACTTTCTTTCTTTAATATTTTACAAAAGCTTCTATTAGAATTGATCTTCCTTGTTCTCTCTTTTTTTTCCTTTCATTAATTTCTCTCTTATTCTCAGGGAGCAGTTTGAGCTTGTAGCTAGGGTTAATTATGGTGGGTAAAACTTATCTTTTATCACTTGTTAGAGAGCGCCGATTCGTTACTGTTTATCGGTTTGCGGATTGTGCACCGAATTATTTTTGCTAAACGGTTCAAATTACTTACGGATTGATTTGATCCGAAAATAATGTATCGGAAAATAATTCGTTAAAATTTTTTCGGATTATTTTTTCGGATTGCAATCCGATTCGATATTTTCGGATCGGATTGCAATTTGAAAAACTTTTTTCGAATTGGAATCCGAACCGATATTATTTTTACGGATTTATACGGATTCAGAATAAAAATGCTTTTGAAATAAGATTCATTTTTATTCATTTATAATATTCAAATATACAATGAAACGAAATGATTTCCATGTTAAGAAATAAAAAAAGTCAAAATCACACTGAAAGTTAATCATTTTCCGAATTCATTTCCTGACCACACGATGTCTTGAATTTTACTGAGTTGCTTAGTGTTTTCTTTCATATATACCAACATCTCAATCTTTGAGATTGCATGATTGGTTCTTCTAGAGCTGTATATATTCCCTGCTGTTGAGAAAACTCTTTCAGATGTTGATGATGCAGCAGGTATACAGAGGTTTTTTCTGGCCAGCCTTGACATTATTGGGTAAATATACTGGTTTTGTTTCCAGAATTCCAGTACATTTGTATTTGCTGGAACTGGTTTTGAGTTCAAATACCCCTCAATTTCAGCAGAAATGGCTTTCTTGGTGCTTGTTTCATCTCCAGGATTAATGTAACCTGCACCAAACACTTCCTTCCTCAGTTGTTCAGTGAAATCAAAGTTGTCATCATTTTCATCATCCAGCATTGAAGGGGAAGGAGTGCTTTGGCTGGCCAAAATTTCTTTTTTTGACAGTTCTTCCATAGCTTTCTTTACTGCAGTTTTGACTACTTCAAATCCCCCCCCCCCCCTCCTCCTCATCCACAAAGCACATCCCCTTCCTGTTAGGATTTTAAAAATGAGCTATAAAGAACTCAATATTCTTCAGCTCCCCTTCGAATCTTTTGTTTAGATCTTCATTGAATTAGTGAGCAAGATCTAATGACACCTCGGTTTTTGGCTTGACACAGGCCTTACATTTTGCCTTTTTTTCCTCCACCTTGTTGAAGAATTCTCAAATATTAGATAGCTTAGGCATCTCAAAAGAAGAAAAAAGTGAAATAACATAAAAATGGAATAAATCAGATTATTTGAGTTTTTCCTTTATATTTGTCTTAACAAAAAATGATATTTTTGAGGCATGCATAAAGCTTTCAATAAAAGAACTAATTATTTAAAGGTTATTTGCCTTAATTGTTGAAATGAACGTAACAATTTTTAAAACTAGTTTTTATCTCTATTTCTATTTTTATTTCTGTTAATATTTAAGTAGAAGAAATATAACAATATAAATTTTATCGGACCAATCCACTAATTGAAGCAATCCGCAAAGCGAAATAATTTGCAAAGGAATTCGATCCACAAAAAAAAAAAAAAACCGCAAAAATTCAGTTTGAAATATTCTTAACTTTTAAATCAAAATAATATAATAATGGCTTACCGTAATTAATGTAAGTGATAGTGATCGACCGGAATTCGGTTCGGATCCGGTTTCCGGCCAAAATTACAACCGGAACCGAAATTCCGGTTCCTGTTCCGGGTATATTTACGATTTCGGTTCCGGCCGGAATTCCGGTTCAAAATGCTACCGAAAATATATATTATAAAGCTTTATTTAGCATAATACCGTTATGATCATTTTGATAAAAATGATTAAAAAAATTTTTAAATTAGTTGTTAAGCTTGAGAATTAATGTTAATAAAATTTGGCTTTGTTTGAAAACTAAGTAATTTTCTTGTTTAAATTAACTTTAAATTAATATTCATATCTTGTAATGTTTTTATCGCTATTATTTGAGCTGAAGTTACACCATTCTGATTCTTACCAGCTCATTTTCTTAAACATATTGTCATGATCCAAATGGACAATTTTGAACCTCTTAAAGATGAATTTGGCTCCTGCAGCTCATCTTTTTCGCACATTGTAAAAATTATTGCGCAACTTCGAACAGGGGAAAACGATTAATGTGCATTTTGACAATCCAAAAAATCATTTAGGTGTTAAATGATTTTTTTAGATTGTCTAACTGCTTCTCTATGCCTTGGGTTTCGGAAAAACTTTTTAAAAAAATGTAAAATTTTAGTTATTTTTACTACATTAATTTTTGTTTAAATTAGAACTAACTTTTTAAAAATACATTACTTATTTTCGGTTCCGGTTTCGGTTCCTGTTCCGGTTTGGATTTATTTTCGGTTCCGGTTCCGGTTAGGAATATTTAGAATCTATTACCGGTTTGGTTCCGGTTCCGGCAAAATATCTGATCCGGTCGATCACTAGTAAGTGAAGAATAGTAGACTTGATCTGTTGAACGAATTGTTGTAGGTTAAGATTTCCAAATAGGACTGATTGAAAATAAAAGAGATATCCACTATTTATAGGACGCGCACATAATAAAAATGTAATTTATTGGACCACACTATTTAATGGTGACGCGATCGGATTGTGATTCGTATAATTCGCTAAGCGAATTAAAGTTTAATTGATTCGTAAAAATTTTTCGGATTAACAATCCGAACAGCAAAGAGAATCCGCAAAAAAAAAAATCCGCTAGTGGTTCGTAAAAATTTTTCGGATTAACAATCCGAACAGCAAAGTGAATCCGCAAAAAAAAAATTCGCTAGTGGTTCGTAAATTAGTTTTCGGATTATTAATCCGAAAAATTTTTACGAACTGACTGTTTTAATCCGCAAAATAAGTCGGATTGGCTTTTTGCGGATTTTACGAATCGAATCGGCGGTGCCTATCACTTGTTATACTAAGACTTTTGTGAGAAAAAGAATCTTTTATTTAAAGATTTTTCATCTTTATAAAGTTTCCAGGAGTTGTGAAAAACGACTTCTGAACAGATTTTTTTGCATTTTTACCACAGCAATCAATAAATTTGAATTCCAAACAAAACTCGCTATTTTAAATATTTATCGCTTGCTCTACCTAATATAATAAATTTTTGAATTACATTCGTAATTCGTCCAAACATATCTAACCGGATAATTTTTTATTATAAGTTTATTCGGTATCCGGCCGGATAATTCGAATATGCTATCCGGATACCCCTATTATTGATGGGTATGAAATTAAATATCAATCACAGAATTATAATGTTTTATCTCTTATTTTCTAACTTTAAAGAAAAATCTTTTGTTTTTTTATTATTATATTGTTCTTATATTATAATTTAAATATATTAATCTTATGTTTTTTTATTTATATCATAATTAAAGTACTTGTTTTTGTTCATTGCAACTTTAATTTAATAACATTGGAATTCGCAATTAGTATTAAAACAAACAATTTTTTAAATAAAAAATAATAATATTATAAAACTATTTATAAATCACAAGTAATATATATTTATCAATATAAACTGTAAATAATTTAAATAATAAATTCTCCACAATAAAAATGGGAGATAAAATCAGAGTTGTTAACAAGGTCAAAAATAGCAATTAATCACATAAACAACATGTTGTAAAACTTTTCATAAATTATTTACATCAAAATCAATACATTCATATGCGCATTTAATTTTTTTTTGATGTTATCATTTATTTGTCATCTCGATGTAACTTTGCGCATGCGTTAATTTTCAGCCGCAGAAGCAATTTTTAGTCTATAAGTGGCTGAATTTTCAGCCGCAGAAGACTCAAGCATATTTGACATGTTTGATGAGATAAAAAAGTTTTTTATGATAACTATGAATTATCATTTGGTTTCTGAAAATACATCAAAAAAGTTACTTTTACTACACGGTGATTCAGTTAAAGATATATTGGGTGATGTATGTTGCTCATTTAAAAGTTTTTTGCAACAGGCTGGCATGTCAATTTACAACCCATATGCCCAATGTTTCTTGTATAAATTTCAAAGAGACAACAGTAATGATTTGTGTTTATCACATTTTTTGAGTGCAGATAAGTTTGATAGTTATTTAGGTGAATTTGGTCATGTAAAAGCAGTGAAAGTTACTGTTGGTGAGGATTTTTTTTATCATGTGCCTCTAGGAGAAAACCTAAAAAGTATTCTTAAGGGTAAAATAATTTTGCACCCGGACTCTTTATCTTTTTCAAAATCAAACTACTTTCAAAGTTCTATCCTGCTATTTTCAGATCCAGCCAAAACAGTATACATTTGTTTGTATTCTGATGAGTAGAGGTATCTAACCCAATAGGTACCAGCAGGGGTATACATTAAATATCAGCCATTTATTTTTCTATTTTAAACCAAAACAATAATGGATCTAAAATGAGCAACTATCATTTAGCTTCATTGTGCAATTTTAAAGTGGTTAAAAACATTGCACTCAATGAGTTTTTTAAGCCAGTTATTGATGACTTGTTCAACTTATTATTTAATACATTTTTTGTAAATGATGAAGAATATCATGTTATTGCATGTTTTATGGCTGCTGACATTTTAACAGCTCATTCGTTTCTTGGTTTGCAATCACATTTTCATAGTGGATACATATGTAGACGTTGTTACTTCTGTGTTAAACAGGAAAACACAAATGTATTTCAAAGAACTCACGAATCTTATATTGTTGATAAAACAAAACAACAATATGGATGTTTGGAGTTATCTCCGTTTTTACACTTACCGTATGTATTTTTACCTGCATTTTTCCCAAGTGATTTCATGCATGATTTTTTGGAAGGAATAAGCCATGTTGTAATTTCAACATTTTTGAATCACTACATGGTCAAGAGAAAACTAACATTGATTGGTATGAATTTATTGCTAAAAGATATAAAATTGCCAGTGAATTTAATATTGACGTCAAATTATATGACATCAAAGTTAGCACTTACTGCTAGTGAAATGCTAACCATTTCATTGTGTTTGCCATTGTTTCTTTTTGATAATTTCAATGATGAAGATGCACCTTATTGGGATATGATGATTATCGATTGTGAAGTTTTATTGATTTTCTTATTCCACAACTTGTTAACTATATCAAAACATATAATGGCACAAGAGTAGCAGCAAAGCTTAACTTCATCACTCACTATCCTGACCTTTCAAGCTACATGGGAACAATAAAAAACTTTCTGGTGCTTGCGTTTTGAACAACGGCATCAGATTTTTATAAAGCTAGTTAGAGTTTGTCATGAATTCAAAAACCCTATATATTCATTTTCAAAAAGATTTCAAATGCATGAAACTTGTAGACGTCTTCTTGAAAGGACTAATGATATTGTTCCAGGTAAGCTACAATCATAATAATTGATGAATCACATATTTGTTTATTTTCATCCAATATAATACAAATATTTTATTTTTCAGGATCTATCTCATATGCAAAGATATCTCTTCGTCATGCTCAAGAAGTACTTCTTGAACCGTTTAAACCATATTTGAACACAATTTTTCATACAGAAAAATTAACAGTCCAGGGAAAACAGTTGACAGAATCTCCTTATTTGATTCTAAGCGAAGAAAAAGCTGTTAAAATAAATTATTTGATGTCTATTAACAATGTTTGGTATGCAATGTGCTAAGAAATAGCAATGTCATTTTTTCCTTTGGTTAACTCATATGTTGTAGAGCATCATAAAAACTCATTTTCTTTACTTGACATTTCTTCTCTTAAATTAAGTGCATCTAAATCTGTTGAAATAAAAGAAAAAGAGTTTATTGTCCGATTATTTATCATATGAATATTTTTCATGAGTTGCTATTTCTGCCTTTTATGTTTATAATTTGTTTTATTCAAAATTAAACAAAACTAGTTACTATGTATTATCATTTTTTTCTTTTTGGGCCCTTGAAAAAACCCAGGGCCCTGGCAAACTCCTGCGTCCTCCCTATTACCCTCATATAAAGCCAGCAGGTGGGTCATGATGATTATATCTTATATTAATGGTAATTAATATCAATGATAGTATTAATTATATACTAATTTAGTACTAATTAGTTAATTATATACTAATAAAAAAATAATTAATTTACTTTTTGCGTTATATATTACCATCGATATTTGCAGATGCAATCAATTAATGTACAAAAAGGTGACACAATTAAAGTTATTCTATACACATCATATTCTGATTTGCAGTCAAAATGTGGCAATAAGTTCCCATGTTCGTCCAGTAATTTGCTACAATTGTATGATGGTTCTGGTGCAGAAATCGATGATGGAGAAACCCTCGATTTTTTAGTCAAAAATGATAATTTGAAACTAGTTTTTTTGGAACCTCAAGAGTCAAATTTTGCATTAAATGAATCATCATCAGAAGTTGTGGGAAATGAAAGTATTTCTTCAAAACAATGGCCAGAATTGAAATTTGAAATCCCAACAGATACAATTGTGGAAGCAAGGCTTACATGTGGGATAATAGATGCCAAATCAATATTAGCAGATGGTCAATTTATGAACCACTGGGTTGGGATCACTTTTCATAAAGTATTGGAATATGTTGATCAACAAAATCCGTGTGCTTTTAGTTGTATTATATAGATTTTTATCTAAATATTTTAACTCTAAGTTCTTAAACTAAATTAGTTTGTTTCAATATCATAGATATATAAATGGAATTCTTTCAAATGAGCAGGTGATGGTTATTCAAGAAAAGTACCCAGAGTTCTAAGCTGTTCAATATTCAGTGAGCTAATCTGTGGTGTAGTGGTTGAATTAAAAAAATTAAATTATAACATTTGTTGTTTAAAAATATTTTATCCTTGCTGAAAAAATGTAAAGTTTTATTATTACTATTATAAAAATTTTTTATTAAAGATGTGTTATGACTTTTAAATAAATTGAGTAAATCTAAAAAACATAACATGTGATTTTTAATTTATTATGAATAAAATTTCAATAAAATTATAAATTGTAAATTGAATTTTAAATTATAAAGTTTTTTATATTTTAATATCATTTTAAGTAATAATGGAAACTATACAAAACAATACACGATTAAATTGACTAGAAAAGAAAAATGTTAATTTATTTTTTTTACTACTAGAAATGCTTCCACCAAAGAATTATTGGCAGATTCAAAAATTATAGAAGAAAAATGAATTGTAACTCTGTTATTCAAAAGCGAAAGAAATATGCAAAAGCTGCTGTGTCAAAGGCAATGAAGAGGTTTTATATATATAGATATATACTTGATTATTATGTATTTGATATATTTTTATGTCATTTATATTTTTATCGCAGTGTTTCCACTCCTCCTTAAAAATCTTTAAAAATTTAAAACCTAATTAAATTAAATATCTATAAAAAGATGAAAAGTTTGTCAGTTTTCATTAATTTCTCCTGATTTTCTTTGTTTACTTTCAAAGCAAGATTAAGAAGAAAATAATGGAAAATATGTTCCGGATTTTTCCAGATATTTTACGCAATCAGTTTTCCGGATTTTTAAAATGTGATATGGATGATCAATCCTTGTTCAATTTAATAATTTTTTTTTATTTTATAATCATATTATATATTTCTTTTGTGTCCTAATCTATTTTAGAGCAGTAAGTGACAGTGATATCAATGAACCATTAAGACTTATAAGCAATATTAATGAAGTAACAGAAGTTGTAAATGAGGCATATATAAATTTAGAATTATCTATTTGCTCCCAATCTTTTTAAATTGCAATTCCTAGATTGTCACAAAAAATTGGGTACCGCATATTAGCTTTATATCTGTTTTATAAATTAGCATACTTTTGATTGTATAAATGTTTATTACATATTTTAATAAAACACTTTAGGTTGTTACAATTTCAAACAATGTTCAAACCTCACTTGAACAAGAGGTTTTAATGGAAACAACTTTCATGCAACGTAATAATGCAAGAGAAACTGTTGGATTTTTGACAGAGTTGGAACTATTTAAGTCCTACTTTTTATCAGCTGAAAATGTAAGAATTTCTTTACCTAATTTGTTTTTGACGTTTTTCTGTCTATTTGAAAACAAAGATAATGCGTAAAAAGTAATGACTTTCTCCTTAGTTGTCCTTATTTTTTAATGAAAATTTTCCTGCTCAGGGTTAAATCTCCTTAAAAATTGGGGAAATGTCACCTTAAATCTCCTTAATATCCTTATTGGTATCCTCATTTTATTAGTGGTAACTGTCAAAAATTATATTTTTTTAGGTATATAATGAAAGCAAGAGAATGCTCCAAGTGTATCAGTTAAACGAGAGCTCACCGTACAAGGATAATGGACTAGACTTTGAAGAGGTTCAAGTTTTAATGAAAGATTCGCTAAGAAATATTTGTATGAAAAGGGCCCTATTTTTAAAGAGATATTCATCTCTTCTTAATCTGGTAAAGATGGTAAATGCTAGAATGTCTTCTTCCGATTCATATACAATTGGATTTCAATTTATTGTGGCTAGATCTCGTGAAAAACTTGTAGAATTTACTGATAAGGTAAGTTTAACTTTAAAGTTAAATTTTTTTTGAATTCCCTTTACAAGGCCTGTGGAGCTACATTTTTTAGTTATTGTTACAACCCTCTTTCAACTCTTTAACTTCAAAACACAAGCTTTGATGTACTACATGGAGAAACAAATTGAACACGGTTTCTTGAATCTTCCACAAGAGCAATTTGAATTTTTTCAAAATTTCTTAAATCATTTAATGTAAAATTAATAATAATGGTAATTTAGTTTAAAGTTATTGTTAAGCCTTGAAACCCCATCGTATAACTGTATTATTGCATAATTATTATTGCATAATCTATTGTATTATTTATTGTTTTTAGTGTATTATTTGCGTAGTTAATAAGCAAGTTAATATAAAATATAAGTTGTTTTTAAATGCATATATCTTTTATGAAACTATACTAGTTAAAATTGTTCTGCCTTTTTTTTTTTTTTATTGACATCAAAAATAACTTATATTGATCTTTTTGATTTATTTATTTATAGAATATGATTCGTCTTCACTATGAAAATGGAGATTTTGCAGTTAAAGTTGATAAATTTTCTATTCCCTGTGCAAACTTAATTGAAGTTCTTCTTGTCAGCACTTCTTTGAGTGTAGCGTTTAATTTAATAGATTGTAAAAAACAAGAGGCAGTTTTTGAAATATTAGAAATAATTATGCAAATTACAAAAATGAATAACATCAAAATTGTAAAATCTATTTTGTTACTTTTATAATGACTTTGTTAAAATGGTTTAAATATATTTTTGGTTTTATCTTTAACATATTACTTTAATAATTTTATGTTTTTTTAACATTTTTTATTATATAAATTGTTCTAGGTTTAATTTTTTTTTGTCACATTCACATATTTTGTGTTTGTAAATTATTTATAAAATAAATAGCTGATTATATTTAATTGATTATAAGGCTTCGATTCTTAGTTCAAATTCAACTGAGTATAATCAGCTGTATTACAACTCGTCAGAGTCTTAAAATCAGTTAATACATCATACAAATAATACTACTGATTGTAAGGCACCATATAGTTAAGGAAAAATAAAACTAATAAAGAAATTATAAAAAATAAAAGTTTGTTTGTATAAACTTTTGCCTATTTAAAGGATCTTTGATTTAAAAAGATGATATGAAAAAGTTTTCAAAAACCTTTCAGGAACCTATTTGATAAATGCAGTGTTAGATATTATTATACATTGTATATAAATATATTTGTGTGATTTTTTTATTTTGTATATCAATTGTTTTATCAAGATCATATTTGTTCTCATACGATTTTTGTTTAGTTTATTCAGGGGTACAATAAATAGAAAACAACAATGGGTTGAACAAAAGATTGAACTTCCTACTGAAAATATTTAAGAGAAAGAGCTCTCTATTGAGAATTTTTTCTCATCATTTACAGATGGAAAAAAGTAAAGTAAATAAAAAAGTAACATTACCTAGTTTTTCTTTTATGAAAATAACTAAAAATGAAATATATTAGGAATATGTCTTAGTATTTACTATTATTATATTTTTTCAGTAATAAATTATAAAAATTTTTGCTCGTTTTTAGATAATCATTCATCAAATGTCTGGAGAGCAGATATCTATTATTCCATTTTAATGCAAGTTCTGTTAGTCAGCATGACAACCGTTTAGTTGCAAAAAGTCGAATATAGTTTCAAAGTTAAAAAAAAAAAAATTAAAAACTTGTATTACAATTTTATTTCAAATATATGAATTTGTTTGTTACTGATAACTTTTATGTTATAAAATATGCTTGCGTATTTAGAGTCTTAATGTGTATATAATATAAAATGATAGGTTATATTATAAAACATATTATTAACGCTCATGGAACTTTTCTTTCATAAAACTAAATTGCAAATTCTTTTGTTAAAACATGCTAATTATGAGTAAACAGAAAGGTTTGGAAGATCATGTTTACTTTTAAATAAATAAAAATGTGCGTCATAAACGTGTCGCAATTGCATGAACACCTTATGAAACATAAGCACCTTTATTTACATCGACACCTTTTAACAGCAACGCCTATTAGGTGTTAATGTAACAAGAACACCTTTTTTTACATCAACACCTTTTAACGGCAACACCTTATAGGTGTTCATATAGTATCACGCACCAACACCTTTTTTCTTTTACATGAACACCTTTTTCCGTAACAGTTTAATTTCACACCCTTTTAACTAATGTTTAGCAGAGAATTACAATTATTTTCAGTTTTATCAATGAATCCACCTAATTCAAACATTATTGATGATAATATTGCAGTTAATGCAACTGAAGATCAAATTCAAGAAAGAACTGATTCACGCAGTAAGTCAACACTGTGGTAAATACTAATATTTCAACAGCTCAAACAAAAACGAAAAATATTATTCCTCTAAGCAGCTAAAAGGGTGTAAGTCATTTTCATTCAAAATGAGTGACAAAGTTTTGTTAAAAAATTGCCAGAAAATTGGTCATAATGTGAGCCGAATGGAGCATGATTGGCTTGGACGTGCTACAACTACAGGTTTAATGATCGTCCGAGAAAAAAAATTTAATTTGAAGTTTTCGGCATAGTTAAAAAAGTTTGCAAAGTGATACAATATGTATCTTTTGAATAAAAATCATAAAATTAATCAGAAATTTTATGTCGACTGCTTTGAGAATCATAATAAAACAATTTTTGCTTTTCTGAACTTTTTATTCTCAATAAATACAAGGTTATTCTTTCTAATGTTATCATAAATTTCTTCACAGCACTTTCCACATACTAAATTCGAAAACCAAACAGTGCATTCCTTTAATTTTAATCAGAACTTTAAATTGAAAATGATGATTTTCTTGAAAAATTTCAACAGGTTTTCAAGAGGAGCCATTGCTTTCACAAGTTCTTGCTGTTGAAATCAATAAGCCAATTTTGTAGGTTTCGCAAATATTCTGGATGGTCTATTGGCATCTTGTATCTTTCCCAATGTGTCTTGAAGTTGTGATGCAATGCCTCTGTGGCCTGCTCACTGTACTTGCCAAGAGATTCCTTCCTGTGATCAATGAATTCCTTGACATAAAAGAAGACGGCGTGGACTTTAGGGATCACACTTGCCTTTGGCAAAGAAAGGAAGGAACTTTTGAACTGTGTGATTTTTTCAGCATAGTTACTCTGCAACTGATTTCCAAAACAAGAGGACACAACTGCATCAAACTTTCTGAGTGTATCAATCCATGGAAAAACTTGGAATGCTGAGTCTTCTTCAGCAAGTCTTTGAAGAAGATCAACATGTTTCAAAAGTTTTCGGCACTCATTGCCAGCAAACTGGCCTCCTTGAAATGGCTGAAGCTTGATGTGAAGTGCTTTTAGCCATTTATCAGCTTTATCCCAGGTTTCTTTCAGTGTTTTAAACAAATGGTTCACCACACCAAGTAAAAGATGAAGTTCCATGGGTGGGATCTTGTCAAGAACAAAAGTAGAGCCATGCACATCTAAGAGTGGATTATGAACAACATTTTGAAACTGCTTGGCCTTCTTGTGGTCCAGACCTGATTCTTGAAATGAAGCAAAGCACTTTCTTATTGAGCCAAAAGTGCGGAGTTTTCCACATTGTGACAAGTTACGGTGATCCGCATTGCACCAAGTACATGGATGAGGGCTGGCATGGGATTGAAGCCCGCAAACAAGGTTTGCTAACTTCATGTCACAGGACAAAGAAAAATCTACTGCACTTGGACAAATTAAAGACAAGATACTTTTGAGGTTATCATAATTTTCAGGAACATCCTCCGCAGCTGCAAAGAGCAGTTGGCGCTTAACTCCACTGTCTCTGGGTGTTTGAAATAACACAGCCTTTTTGCCTGGTGGTGAAATGGATGGAAGCCTTGTTTCTTCTTCTTGAATGCCAAGACTGACCACCTCTACCATCGATGCCCAACTTCACCAAGTAGTCACCTTGAACATAACGTTGCAGCAAAACATCATTCAGTAGCTCAGACAGATTTTTGCAGTGAACCACAAGTTGTTTTCTGGACTGCTGCTTGTCATTTGAAATAGATATGTATGTGCGTGAGAAGTAGTCTGCCAATTGCTTTCCAATGTCAAGAAACTTTTCTTTAGTATTTGTGACTTGGTTTAATGTAGACGCAAGTTTTTTGATGTTGTTGTTTGACAGTCCAGTGTTGTTTTGTATGCAGACAAGATCTTGAGCTCGTAGAAGTGGCACATCACCAAACAGTCTCTTGGGGTTTGAAGGACCTTTAGGAAAGAAATTTGAAAAACACCAAATTGAGACTTTTAAAAGCAGTGGCCTTGTTAAAATGCAAAACATTTTATGTAGTACTATTACTAATGAAGTATTAAGCAAGATTCCCTTTACCTGGAGTAATTGGCATGGGACGGCCTCCACCACTTTGCGCAATCATGACAGTTCCATGAGGTGAGGACTGTTTTGCTGAGATAACAGTCGATGCAATATGTTCACTGGCTTTTGGATCGTTTCAAGCAAGTTCTTTAAGATTTTCTCTGAAGGTCTATTGATTGTACGAATGTGACACTCCTCTTGCAACAAGTGTGAGACAGTCTTAACATCTTCTTTGATTTTGTGAAGCTCCTGAAGATTCCGATTTGTCCAAAGGGTGCTTTTGAAGTGCTTTCAAATGACTAATTCGACAAATAATGCAATCATAAGCCTGACCACGTGTCTCTGGTCTAACCAGGACTTCTGTGAAATCATAAAGTTTTGGGAGAGCCACATTTTCACCTTTGCACTTTTTTCCTTAGAGAACCCTGCAGGTATTGCATATTCCACTTGGAATATGCAATAAGAGGCTTATCGCCCTGATTGTCTACATCCAAAAATCAAGCATGGGGGAGGTTCTGTTTTAGTTTGGGATGGTATTTCATTATCTGGAGTAGGTGATTTAATCAGAATTGATGGCAAACTGACAGGAGAACTGTATAAAGAAATTTTAGAACATCATGCAATACTATTTGGAATGAGACTTATTGGTAATAATTTCATTCTACAGCAAGATAATGATCCCAAAAATTGCTCCCGACTGGGAAAAAAATATTTACAGGACATGTGTGAGAAGGGAGTACTCAAAGTAAAGAACTGGCCTCCTCAAAGTCCAGACTTGAACATTATTGAACATGTTTGGGATTATTTGGATAAAAAAAAAGGCTGAATATAACCCCAAAAATGTCGAAGAATATTTCCGAATATTAAAAAGAGAGTGGGCCAATATTCCACAAAAGTTCATTACAAATTTATATGAATCTATTCCCAGGAGATTTGCTTCTATGATCAAAAGGCGGACATAAGAAGTATTGTTTTTTATTTTCATATCATTGTTTGTTAAATTATTTTTAGAGATTTTTGTTTGCATTATATGTGGCTATAAATTTATATATATATATATATATATATATATATATATATATATATATATATATATATATATATATATATATATATATATATAAATTTATTTAGTTAAACGTTCAGTTCTAAGTAATGCATATACATATATTTATCTTTCTGTTTAATACTTTTATTAGAAGTGAAACCCCAAGGGAAAAAGGTCAAACAAGAAATGGAGAAAATGTCAACCATTGGTTATTTAAAATGTGGTGTTTCTTTAAAAAAATAATTTTATGAGTTTAGAGGGTGTTAAAGCATGTTTTTATCGTTTAGAAGAGTTGAATTTACCAAATATAAACGATTGGTGCAAGCCAAGTACAAAAGAACAAAGTTCCTGGAAGTCACTCTAACGGCTCAAAGAATGATTATTTGCGAAAACATAGTAAAAAACGAATGGAAGACAGCAAAATTTGTAAGAATATGGTGATACTATGTGAATGTTCCCTGAAAAGAGCTATGATGTAAATTAAGGAACATCGCGGCTAAATATAAAAATGAAAATTATCACGAAAATTTTACACAATATATTGCCTACGGGCAATCATTTTGTAACTTAAATCATAAAATTGAAAGAAAAGATGAGCTAGAATAAAAAAAAAGCTTAATGCCCAAAAGTGTTTTCTATGTGACATTTATCATTTTATGTGACAAAAAATCCCTTTGGTGCAAAAAACACCTCAGGCGCCAACTTTAGTCTCTAGGACCCCTAGTTTGCCATCACCTTCAATATTCAAAATTGTGTTCTTCCAATTGGATTTACAAATGAGGAACCAGGTGAATCAAACAAAACACTTCGTAATTTTCGATTGTATCATTCAAGAAGAACTTCTTGGTATGATGGAATCTCAGACATGTTTCATGATGGATGTAAGTGATCCAGTCATTCAAAGGATGTCTTAAGAAAAGTAAAAAAGCAAGGCTAGAAAACGAAAGCCATTGTAACCTGAAATCGCACACCTTTTACAAAGACTTGTACTTAACCTTTCCGAAAGTGTGCTTGAGAGTGATTATGAAGACTAACCTATTCATTCTTATGAACTTCTAACTTTATTAAATAGTTATTTCTGTCAGTACTTTTATGCGGTTATTTTTTTACTGCCTATTAAATTTCCCATTGAAATATTATTCATATATTAAATTCATTTTTTAACATTTCTAACATTTCTGTGAAAGTTTTTAATCGTAAAATAAATCATTTGTGATTACAATACGTTAGTTTGTTTGAAAAGGTTCAACTACCATATTTTCTACAGGAATTTACTTGTTAACATTCTTAGAATACTTTGAAACTATAATTATAAGCGATATTCGTCTTTTACTGTTGACATTTTTTAAGTAAAATGATGAGTTGCGCAGTTTTGTTTTTTTCTGACCATTGTGCCTCGGTCTTTTATATTCCAGGTATGCAGATGTAGTTTTAGATTGAGGATTAAAGACAAAGGAAAAGTCTTTTGGATTTTGGAATTTTTTCATTCACTTCTAGGTAGTGAGAGGAAGCAATTGAATTAAAGTCAAGCTTAATTCCAATATTAAGGAAGGATTAAACGTTTGTGTCGCAGTTCCAGATAAACACCCGCATATCTACTTGACTTTCGTGAGAAGTCAAACTTGATAGAGCTTAAACACTTTTTCAGGATGTAAAAAAAAAAAAGAAGGATTTAAGGGGCTATCCCCACTTAAAATTTTGAAATTTTCAAAAACAAAAAAAAATTGTTTTTAACTACTTTTACCAGTGTATGATTATAAAAACTGTTTTAAAAGTACCACATTAACCTAAAATTATCTTAATTTGTCTATTTAAACAAACTCAACGCGATATCCCTAGCAACGCCATAACAACATACTTGTTTAACTGTATACACCCTACATTTTACCTTAATTCAACCCAAATGTGTTATAATTGTCATGTACATGCTTGAACAACTTCTTCATGAAATTTTCTAGAATTTTTGTAAAGGTGGCGACAATTAAGTGCGACAATTTAAATCATTTATAGTGTTATTTTATCAGCTTCGTTTTATTAGTGAAAATGGGAAAAGACTGTCGAGTGAAGCAGAGTACACAAACAAACCGTAAAAGGAAAGAGTTTATGGGAAATCATAATATAATTCCTACAGAAATGCTTAACGTTTAACGTTTAATGTCGTTTCGTCATTAGTTACTAGGCTTTGGAAGAGCGCGTTCTTCAAATGCACGCGGCCATTGGAGAAAGATCTTTTGAGCGAGTTAAAACTTTTTTCCTTTTGGAATTTAATTATTAGTTCAGATATATTACATAAAGAATCATCTTAATCAATTATAAATCATATTATAATTGAAGTAAGTATATGAAATAGTTATATATACATTTTTATCAGATAAAGTAGAAAGGATTAAAATTTTTATTAGATAAAGTAGAAAGGATTTAAAGCAGAAAGGATTTTAATTTTTTAAATCGTTCAGATTTTGTTTGTTTTAGTTTTTCTTTTAGCAGTTTTATTTTTATTATTTCATTTTTTAGAAAGAAAATAGGGGTATGAATGTTATTTAAAGTTATACTAATGCTATTTCCATAAAAGGGTTATTAATACTTTGGAATTTCTGTGATGCTATTAAATATTTTTGTTCTTTTTTAGAAAATTTAGAAAAATAAATTAAAATTTTGTGCCAACACTGACAACGCATGTCACATGTTATTGTATGTAAAGGTTAAATGTTGATATGAAGATTACAGTTCTTATGAGAAAAAAAAGAAGGTAAAGAGAATTGTTTGTAAATATATATTTTGTATCTTTTTAAATTTTCTTGTGTCATTTTTAGAATTTTTGTTTGCACACGTTTATTGTTTGCATATATGCTCTTTTGATATGTATGTGTGTGTGGTAATAAGTGCTTTATAGTTGTTTTATCAATGTGTTTTTATAATAATGTAAAGTGTTTTTTTGCTAATTAGGTATGTGTTAATATGTGTTACATAATTGTTTTAAAAATGTGTTTAAATATGTACGTAAGGTATTTATTTATTTTAGTATATATTTAACGGCATAGTTTAAGTTAAATACTGAAAATGAAAGAGCACATTGCAATTCTTATGTAGACATTCCTTATCACTTTATATTTGATGATAAACATTGTAAATGGAAGGTAAGATAAAGGGGTGGTAATAAGGTGATAGTAAGAATGTATAAAGTTAATCCAACTGGAGAATTGTAATTTCTTAGACTGTTACTTTTGCAAGCAAAAGGAACAACATCTTGGGAGGATGTGCATACTGTTAATGGTATTGTCCTTGAAACGTTTTGTGAAGCATGGGTTTTAAAAGGTCTGTTGCAAGATGACACTGAATGGCAGAATACTCTTTCTGAAGCGGTTTTAACACATATGCCAAAGTAAATTAGACAGTTGTTTTCAATTATTTTGACCTTTTGTGAACCTGACAATCCTTTACATCTCTGGAATACATACAAATTTTTTATGATGGAAGAATTCATTCACCACTCAGTCCCACTTCTAATAGCTGAACAAGCTACTCTTCATCAAATTTAAAAGATTATTAATCAAATGTGTTATATAAAACCATTTTTGTTTATAGTTGTATGTATGTTTAAATTATGTTGTTTCCATGTTTTCAAAGTGGTGTGATTTGGCATTATGTTGAGCAAGATTGATAACCTTGCCAGCCAAGCGATGTACTTATAGCAGAGTTGTGACTTAGCAGCATTTAGTGCCAGGCGGATTTACTGCTTTGGAGCTAGGTTGTGTTGTCTAGCCTTTTTTTTAATTATTCTCAAAAAAATATATATAATAATGTCTGTTAATGTTTAGCGTAATGTGTATGAGAGTATGCAACCTTGATCTTTAAATCTAGGGCGTTTTCATGTCCTAAATTTGAAGTAATTGAATAACAAATATTGAACATAAAAACAAATATACTTTTATGTATTTATATGATTAGTAAAAAGATAGATATAGTTAACTTTAAATTGGTTTTCTAATTTTGCCTTTCATATTTTAATTTGGTTTGTTATCTAAACTGGATTTTAGGATCAAGGATGTAAATATTCTATTGTTATGTGTTATTGTTGTGATGTTTTGTGTTGGTATTCATTTTTAACAATATACACCTTCATGTTGGTGACTATTGTAAAAAATGAATAATAGGTTGTTTCATTATTGGTACTTACTGCTTTTATTTATTTACTGAAAGCCAAAACAACATTATGCTAAAAATGCAATTTACATCTTAAATTGGTTATATATATATATATATATATATATATATATATATATATATATATATATATATATATATATATATATAGTACTGTTAATCCTTTTGTACTTCGAAACAGATTTTATTGTTACATTTTCGATAAATGTTTATATTAACTGCCATGTCAAAATGGGTTACTATAAATAGGTAAATCGATTTTAAGTTTTTATGTGGTGTTTTATTTTATTATTTTTTGTTGTTGTTGTTGTTGTAATTATAGTATCATAATTCCTTTTTTTTTTTCTTTAGGATTTACGATTGACGCATTTATGCGATTTATAAAAAGAAACCTGATTACTTTTTATTGTAAATTTTGGTCAGTTAAAATGATATAAATGTATGCAATTAGTTCACTTTTTTTAAAGTTTTCTCTATTTTAAGCCTAATAATTTGCTGTAAGTAATTTAGGTAATCTTTTTAAATGGGTGGTTAATATTGTAGTTTAACGTATTTTTTAAATATCGAGTTACTTAAATTTTATAAAATTTTTAACTAATTAATTAGCTTAGTTTGCATTTGCAACACTTTTGAGGAAAGAAAAAATTTTTATATATGTTAAATTCTTATAAATATTAAAAAGAAAAAATTCTTATACACGTAAATCATTGTTTTACATTTCATTATTCTGGTAAAAGGTCTTCATCAAAAACTTGACTACTCTTAATAAAAATAACTATTCTCCTGACCACCATTAAGGCATAAACGGGGAAGGGAGGTCCTTTATTAGTGTCAAAATATTTAACAAAAGGAATTTTTAGTAAATGGTAGTAAATTACCGTTTACTAAAAGCTATCGAAACAGAGGACATATATATAAAAATGGTCAGATTAATGCCATATATAGTAAAGGTCAGTTATTTTTAATAAATTTATTTGGTTGTTGTGCATTTAACGTTTTAAACACAATTTTCTGTTTTAAAGAAAAACGTATCAAGGGGATACCAAAAAATTAATAAATCATGTATAATTTACGTTCGCTTAACATTAATCTTATTAATTAAAGTTCATGTTATAAAAAATATAACAAGAATATAGCCTTACTTTTTCGTCAATTTAAAGCATGATAGTGTTATTATTTTGTGTTCGTAACTAAAAACATTGTGATGAACTTAGTATTGAGGAAAATGGTTCTGCCTTACACTAATATGATCTATGTCAGTTGTAAATTACTTAATGTAAAATTATTTGTATATTATTTTACCTCCGCATACTTTTTATTTTAATTTTACAGATGGTTCAATTTTTTTAATTTGAAGGGGTTTTTCTAAAAGGTTATTAGTTAAGGTTTCGCAACTTTAAATTGTGGAAAACAGCCACTATAAATTAACAGACCGACCATAACCCGTATTACGGGTTGCTTATTGCTAGTCTTAATAAATCTGTGAACATTGATAGTGTTTCTGATAATGTTAGTATTGAGGTACCAACAATTAATTTAAATGCTGCTTACAGCACTTGTGGTTTGGAACACAATAATGAAAACTCAATTAATTTGTCAGCTTCGTCTCGAAAAGTTTAAGACTAAAAAGATACACTTATTTTGAAACCTTGTATATCTGGTTATCGTATCACTAATGTTGCTGTTTTAGTTTCTGTTTTCAGTACTTTTCTGTGTCCAGAATGTGGTAGTCCCACACTCTCAATAAGTGAGAGATTTAATAAGCGACATGGTTTATCTTCCTTATTATATTTTAAATGTCAAAAAAAAAAAGACGGCAACTATCTTCATCAGTTCTACACCTCTATCAACGATAATAATAAAAAAAGATTTGATATTAATAAGCGAATAACTTATTGCATACGAGTATTGGGCCAGAAATGCAAGCATAATAAAGATTTGCAATTTTATGAATTTACCTAAGCCAATGACAAAAGCAACTTTGAAAAACTGTAGCAGAAAAAGCAATTATAAATGCTGCAAAAAACATACAAAAATGTTTGCACGGCAAAACACAAAATGCTAAAGAATCGTTTAATAGAAATGATATGGGACCGAATACCAAATCAAACATTTGTCTTGCTTACCCAATTAAAAATTGGTATAGGGGAACCTGTTGTACCTTTGACCACGTTGTACCTTTAGTAACTCTGTCCTGTTGGGCGACTATTATCATTTTGCAAAAACGTGAAGCGCCATTTGAAATATTAGCCCATGACGACTCTTTTTACCTTAAAATATCATGGTTGGAGAAGATTGTGTTGATTCACAAGAAATTATTAGTTTTAGCTCTTAAAAAGTAAATACTTATGTTTATCTTATTTTGATAACAAAACTGTCATAAATAGTTGTTTGGTTAATGTATGATATTACTTACATTAACCAACATCTTTTTTTTATTATGGAAAAGTTTAAATAATTATTTCTAACCCTAAATGGGGTTTGAGATGATAATAACTGTGAAGAAACCCAACTCGTGTACCTTTGACCAGAGTAGGACGTGTTACCTTCGACTGGTTCGTTCTGCGCTTTAATATTTTGCGAACTTTAAGAAGACACTTTTAAGAAATATTTCATCAAATTTATCAGACAGCTGTGCTCTTGTATGTAAAAATCAGCGAAAAGCGTACTATTACTTTCTTGCTGGTATTTTCAAAGTTTTAAATATAATGTAAGTGATACAATAATATTATATTTTTATATATTTCTATATCTTACGCATTGTGTTTTATTTAATTTATTGATAAATAAGAGTAAACTTTACACTTCACACACAATCCATTATTGGAATGTATATTTTAATGTACTTATAATGGTTGATAATCAGTTTTGATAATTAAGTTTGTTGACAGCTGTAGCAACTTGATAATTAAGTTGATTATATAGTTGTACTTGAGTTCTGTTCAGCAATAAAGAAGTAAGAGCAAATAAATATATAATCATTTCTGTTAATATGTTTTAATCTTAAAATGCCAAAGAGTAAGTTTAGTGTTTTTCGTAAGAAGATTTGCGAGAAGGATACGTTTGATGCAGTGAATTTTGTTCTTCAACAAAATATGAGGCTATGTAAAGCAGCAAGACATTGCAACAGTAAAAAATCAACTTTGATATATCAGTTAAAGCAGTTTAAAAATCTGTTCCACTTATATCATAGCCTTGCCATAAAACAACATTATGAATTAACATGGAAAGGTAACTATGAGCCAATTCTTTGTATTTTGGCCGGCGTAAATTTTTTTTATCATTTTAGGGGTATTTAGTGGTTACCAGGGCAACAATATGGATTTTCAAAAAAAAAAGGTTAGTGCATTATTCTTTATTTAAAATACACATGTTAGCAAAAATCATTTTTTGTAAAAATGCTTCGATTTAAAATCAGAGAGGGGTACCACCTTAATGCACGAAACCTCATTTACATTTATGGCAAGTTTTTGGCTTGACACACGTTTGGAGTAAAGGCGCATGTAAAAGTCGAGGGTTTTCCTTAAAAGATATAAGGCAAGCAGGGCCGTAACAAGGGCGGGGCCGTCCGGGCCGAGGCCTGAGGCGTCAAAATTAGGAGGGCGCAAATTTTATTAAATTAAAAAAATAATAATCAGTTCATGACACAAATTTTCACGGCGTCGCTGCTGTTGATAAGAGAATTAATTAAAATTCCACCTGTTGATACAAACTCCTAAAGATTTTTTTTTTCTTTTTCTGCCACATAAATTTATTAAAGTCGTAAACCATAATATAAATAAAAATAGCAGGGGCAAGAAGAAGACATAATTGGAGACACTAGTCTCATCTCCTGATTTTAGTATAGGTATTACACTCGCAAATTTATGTTTATCGGGAAAGATTCCTTGGTTTATAGAGAGCGTAAAAATATGCAAAATATACTTTTCTGATTGGAAAACTCTCGGAAAAAAACTTAAAGAAGGAAAGACCCTGGATTCCGATCTGCAGAGAGTTATCAGTGGAGAGATGAAAAAGTGGAGAGACATCTTTGAAAGTGATTGTTAATGCTATTTTGTTCTATGCCAAGAACAATCTTGCCCTTCGGGGAACAACAGAAGGCACCAATCAACAAAACAGTGGCATTTTTCTGAGCTTATTTGAGTTAATTAGCCATTATTATTCTTTAGTGGCGGAACATATTGTGTCCGTTAAAGCAAAAAAAACCACAACATCCTACTTTTCTCCTCGACTTCAAAATGAGCTGATTGAGTTACTTGGGAAGAAAGTCAGAAACGAAACTTTAATGTGGAAAGTTTGCTCTTTTGTCTATTGCATAAATTGTGATAATATATGTAATACATTTAGACCAAAATTTGTATGTATGTATGTGGGAGTGTTCTTTATATAAATCCCCAGTTTTGATCCGATCCTCACCAATTTTTGCACACAGGTATAATTTTTCCAGGAAAGATTTTAGGATATGCTTGGACCACTCCACATTCTATGTTCAGGATGTTTAGGGCTGAGATCAAGTTCCATCCTCCTCCAACCAATAATATCAAATTTGAAAAGAGGTCAATCATAAATGAATTAAATTCAAAAGATAGCTGACTATTTTCTATAGACGCAGTTCACATTTTTTAACAAAACTATCCAAAAAAAATGTTTTTGTCACATTTTTAGTACTCGATTGGACCTCCTTTGCGCTCAATTACTTGATAAATTCGTTTTGGCATACTTCCCACCAAGTTTTCCAGCACTTTTGGCTCCATATCCTCCCAGCATTCTGATACCGCTTCTTTTAGCTCTGCCACAGAGTTATATTGCTTCTGGTCAGCATAGATACGTCTTACAATGATTCCCCAGATGTTTTCAACAGGATTCAAATCTGGACTGCGAGCAGGCCACCACATTTGCTCGATTTTTTTAGCTTCAAACCAAGCTTTAGTCTCGTTACTTGTGTGAATGCTGGCGTTATCTTGTTGAAAAACAAACTTTTTGCGTCGACATTTGTTTTGAAATGGAATCAAACATAATTTTAGCACATCAATGTATTCAGAACTTTTCATTTTGCAAGATGTAAATGCTAAAATTAACTTTCCTGTTGCACAAAACCCAAGCCAAACCATCAAAGATCCACCACCAAAATTCCTTGTCGAAAAATATTTGGGTTCTCTCCTCAAATCACGCCAGTAGCCACTAAAACCATCAGGCCCATTAAGATTAAATTTTTTCTCGTCCGAAAAAATCACCTGGTATTGAAAACAAAAATATTCAGCTATTTAGACATCTCACGCATTTATGAGAATTTAATCTAAAATTTCTTACTTGTTCCCAATCGCGTGCCATGTTTTCGCGGGCGAATTCCATCCGTTTCTGTTTGTGAACAGGCTTCAAATTTGGTGCTTTATTCATTTTTGATCTTACAATGTGTGGGCTGTCTTTGAGAACTTTCCTAATCGTCTCCTTGCAAACATTTAAACCCAAATCTGACTTAATTGTTTTCAAACTTTTTGATGAATTTGATGCGAGTCGAACAATCCTGCGTTTTTCACGGTCTGAAACCTTAGATTTCTTTGGTTTCCTCTTGATTGTTGCATAATCTGTTGGATTTTTCAAGAAATTACGGATAACGTGATCTGATCTCTTCAATCTTCTAGCAATTTCTCGATTTGGAACTTTTTCTCGATGATAAGCCAATATTTGACCTTTTTCAATATTGGTAAGGACCTTTCCTTTCGGCATTTGGTTAAGTTCAACTTAATTTCGACTCACAAAATAAAAAATACTACAGAATATAAGAAATTTGCGAAAAAACTCGTAAAAACTTTAGTGCGTCTATAGAAAATTGCCACGTGAATATTAAAAATTTAATTATTTTAATACAATCAAGATAGTTAATAATTAAATGCATAATGGATCATTGTTTTCTTACATATACTTATTCAAAAGTACCATTAGAACAATTTTATTACCACTGTAACACTGTAAATCCGCTAAATTTTACATGCGTCTATAGAAAATGGTCGCAGTGTATGTATGACATGAATGAAGATGTGTTTTACTATTATCCAATGGTTTTATATGAGTTGATGGTCAATTTCTATTTTACAAAGTTTATATATTATTATATAACTGATTTTATTTTAAGAAAATGCAGTTAACAATTGATCATATATACATGCATACATTTATTTGCTTAGAAAAAACAAATAAATGTTTGCATGTATATATGATCAATTGTTAACTGCATTTTCTTAAAATAAATTTAATGAAGATTCATTATTAAGTTTTTTTTTAAAAATAGAGAATTGATATTATTTACTCAATGAATGCGCTTAAATTCAGCTTCTAATAAGAGGTCTAAAAAACGCAGTCTAAAGACCTCTTTCAGATATCTATAAAAATGTGTCTTTCTGACTTACTTTTTAGAAGTCTACAGAGACGTTTTAAAGCCAAAAAAAAAACAAAAAAAAAAAACAATTACTTATAGACCTACAATTTGCTCACTGAGTTCACAATGCAACAACCCAGCCGGTAAAAATACGATTTAAAGACATCTTTGTTTCCGGCTGAGCTGCTGCGTTTATATATAATAAATAAAATTAATATTAAAACCCAAGGGTTTTCCGTGTGATTTCGCTCTTGCAAGACCTGATTGTGTACGTTCAATCAGATAATTACGCTGGAATTCTGCAATTACATTAATTACGCGAATAGGCATTTTTTCCGGCAGAAACAGTAAGATAGACTCTCCAAGAGCAAGATGATGAACCTTAATTCCTATTTTTTCAAGCTTGACAACTGTGACGTTTACATTAATAGCTTCTCGTTCTAGTCTATCGAGCTTGGTAAAGACTAAGATGTCCTTGTTTTAAATTTTTCTCTTACAGTCGTGTAAAACCATTGTGCCGAGCGGTGGGCATTAAGCCTGATACGATATCGGTTAATATTCCGTACGCTTCACTTTTTAAAACTTACGGCTTCTATTTCTTTTATTTGCTTTTCTCAATTTTGTTCTGTTGTTGAGACTCTAACGTAGGCAAAAGTACGTGGCATAGTTAAGGAAACTGTATTTAAATGGCTGTACTAAATAATACCCATGTCCGTATAATTTATGAACATACGAATGAACCTTTTTCAAAAGCGTTCTTTTTCGAACAGTTATTATTGGAGTAATAGGTATTTTAGATAACCTTATTTTAGTTAAAAACAATAAAAGTGGAGGCTGGTCGATCAATTTTGTGACAATGAGGCAATTAACATCTCTTTTGTCTGCTGTTTCACAGGAAATTCTTTTTTGGTATAATAACTTAATTCTAAAATCAGTTTTATAAACTTGATTTAATGAACATGATAAAAAATCATCGAAATTTATTTAATTTAATATATATATATATATACAGGGTGTATACTTAATTTCTGACCCCCCACATGTTGCAAACACAAGATTTTGAGTTGCTCTCTTAAATGCTACTTTAGCCCGAAAAATACTTTAGTATGTATTTTGGTGTAACTATACTTTCTGCACGTAAAACGCTCACTTCAGATAGGATATGACCTCAGAAAATGTTTATGGGAGCCATTTTGTCAACATACATAAAAATGATATTTTCAATCTCCTTGTCTTCCACGGCCTTTGGCATTATGACTATAGTTTTAGCACGATTTTTAAGTAAATTGTCCTTATTACTCCTTAATATGTGATCTTAGTTTGCCAATTAATAACACATTTTTTCTTCACTGTTTATGACGTATTGCTACTCTTCGAAACCGGGGTCAGAAATTAAGTTTAGCATTTTGGCTACAAGAAATAATCAGCATTATTTTTATTTGCCTTATTTATATCAGTGATACTTGGAGTGGGCTGCCATTACGCAAGAAAAGTGTTTTCGCCTAGTTGAAAGCCTGCCAAGGAGAATTACCCAATGCATAGAAAGAAATGGACAAAATACTGATTACTGACTATTAACATATATTCTTTGTCTAATTAAATTGATATGACAGTAATAAAATGGTATGTGTTGAAATACCGTATTCTTAAACCGAGATATAGGGGGTCAGAAATTAAGTATACACCCTGTATATATTCTTTAAAAAACACAAAAGAGCTCGATTTTCCTTGTTTTTCATAACGTAGTTTTCCCCAATAGCGAACAAACTCTATTCAGTACTTTGCAATATTTTTCTGATAAAGGAGTTAGTGTGAACTAGGATTATTACCTAATCTTTTTTTTAAGTAATATAAAAATTAAAATTTACTAACTTCTAGGGCGTAAACATACAGAAAAATAGTTAAAAACCGATTAATATTTAATCATCAAGATTATAGCTCATACTTAACATATTGAACAATTATTGAACAAATGGGCAAGTTTGGAGGTCGAAGCATTTTTTAATTAGTAATAAAAAAACAAATAAGTACAACAAAAACTGGAAACTTTCTTTAACATTGTGTTGCTCTTTATCAATTCAACCTTGCTTAATTCCTCTCCACACTTTTTTTCTTGTTTTTTGTTGTTGTTTTACTTTTTTCATAGTGTTGTACAGCCGCTTTTTGTCTATTTTTAATGAAACGGATATGTTTATTCGAAAGTCATGATTTAATTGTTTAAATACACGATAAACACCGTATAAAACTTTCATAAAAAAAAAAAAAAAAAAAAAAAACTGCAGAAATAACTCCCATTTCAAGAACATCCATTTTTTCATAACCACTTTTCGGACACCTCGCTACAATTTTAAGTTTGCACATGAAGACATTTTCTAAAAAGATCGTCCATACTCCATTCATTAAAGTTAACAGAGAAAATTAAAGAAAATGAACATGAAGAAAGTTATCTCTAGTGTTGCAATTATTAACATCTTCGATACCAAACTCTATCTTTTTAGTACTAATGCATTATAAACTGAAGTAATTCAAAAGTAATTATACCACCATTTTCAGCAGTTGCCAAAAATGGCCGTTTATCAATTTTTCAACATTAACGTTTAAGCTCTGAAAAATGATCTTTTTCTTTTGTTTTCATACCTTTTATTTGTAGTGGAACCTCCATATTTAGTGGTGTCCTGTATTATAATGCTATCAATTTAGAATTAAATGTTTATTTTAAGGAAATCTCTTCAGACATATTTAATAGGTAATCACAAGTTAAAAAATCAAAATTCAATTCCGTTTAATAGTTAAATAAGAATTAAAAGGCAATTTTCGATTCTGTTAAACCAAGGTTACTAAGTGAAGAAAGAAAAAAAAATTAAAAAAAAAAGGCAAATTAAAACCGAAGTTCAAGACGAAGAAGATGTGTTCGCCGACCCAACTTACGATTTCACGTTTATATTGCTGTTCGGTAACGATCTAAACAAAGATGAGTTGATTAGTTTTGTAAATAGTATTCTCGGTTTTGAAGGTGATCAAGAAGCAACAGATTTCGAAATAAACTCTAATGAACTTTTAGGAGATAGCAAGTGTTCAAAGTAAAGTTGACATTTTATGCACTATTAAAAACAAGCGCAAAAATCGCGATCAAAATGCAGCGAAATTATGAAGAAGAAGTTTTGGCACGTGAGCAAGAATACATTTCAAAAATATTAAACCAAAGAGTCAGAAGCGGGCAATATAACAAGTATCACGAAGAATTGCTTAATACGTACATTATTATTGTAACAAAAAACAATAAAGTTAAGGTTTCGCAAATTTAAGGTATAAGACCCCTCAAAAATCTTAAAAAAAAAGTTTTTTTTTTTTATGTAATTTTGGCACGAAATTTATCGCTGAACACAAATTTAAAAACCATTTTTAAAGATTTTATTTAGTTCTTGAGATATCCAATGTTTCCTTTGACTGGGTAAATTTGGTCTGCATAGCAACACGCATAGCAACGAGTTTTTAAAGAGAATTGCAAGCTTTTTCATTATATTTCTTTTTATCTAATAAACTTTCTAAACAATGGGAAAGTCATGTAGAGTAAAACAAAGTACTAAAAGTAAAAAATCAAGAAGATTTCATGGAAATAGATATACCAGAAATTTGCTAAATGATTCAAATTTGCCAGTAGCTTCCTTTATTAGTACTGAAAAAGACAATCTTTCTTCTAGCACTTTGTTGAATTCATCTGTGTCTTCAAAAAAAATTGAAAAAATTGAGACACCACAGCTAAATGAAAACAGTTCTGTTGGTTATCGTATTGTTGACATGGAAATTTTATCTAGTGTGATTTATCAATTATGTTGTAAAAAATGTCTACAATCTGGTTTAAATCTTTCAGAATGTTTTTCTAAGAAAAAGGGACTGAGCTCAATGTTATATATTTGGTGCTCTAACTGCGATGAAAAAATTGAATTCTATACTTCAAAGAAATGCTCTGGAAGAAAAACTTTTGATGTAAATAATAGAATAATTTATTCAATGCGTGCATGTGGTCAAGGTTTTTCAGGATTAGAAAAATTTACATCTTTAATGAACATCCCTAAACCAATGACTAAAAACAATTACAACAAAACAATTAAAACTGTCTCTGAATGTGCTAAAGTTGTTGCAAAAGAAACAATGATTGATGCTGCCAAAGATATCTCTCAGTCTTCTTTAAATATTGTTGATACTGCAGTATCAGTTGATGGCAGCTGGCAACGACGTGGATTCTCTTCATTAAATGGAGTTGTTACAGTAATATCAATGAAAACAGGTAAAATTCTTGATTGCGAACCAATGAGTCGATCATGCAAAGCATGTAGCCTAAAATTTAAACTAAAAGAAAGTAATCCTACTGCATTTGAAACATGGAAATCATCACATGTATGTAAATTAAATTATCGTGGCTCTGCTCCTGGTATGGAAGTGATTGGTGCACAAAGAATATTTAGTCGTTCGATCTCACAAAATAGACTAAGATATGTAGATTATTATGGGGATGGTGATTGCAAAAGCTTTTCTTATGTTAAGGATACTTATCCTGGTATTACAGTGTGTAAGTTGGAGTGTGTTGGACACGTACAAAAACGTGTTGGTAGTAGATTGAGAAAGTTGAAAAAAACTATTAAAGGACTTGGAGGGGAAGGAAAATTAACAAATGCTACAATTAACCGTCTACAAAATTACTATGGAATTGCTGTTAGGCAAAATGTAAATGATTTAGAAGGTATGAAAAAGGCCATACTTGCAACATTGTTTCATGTATCTTCATCAGCTGAAAATAATTGGCATGATCATTGCCCTGATGGTATTAATAGCTGGTGTCGTTATAAACAAGACAAAGCTAATAAAACCTCTACCTACAAACCAGGCACAGGCCTTCCACTCTCAGTTGTCAGCCATTTAAAACCTATTTATATCGATCTATCTCAAGAAGAACTTTTAAAAAAATGCCTTCATGGTAAGACCCAAAACCAAAATGAAAGTTTTAATGGGATTATATGGCAGCGCATACCCAAAACAAAGTATGTTTCTTTAACACAGTTGGAGTTTGGAGTTTACGACGCTGTTTCAAATTTTAATATTGGAAGAAAAGCAAGTGTTCTTTTATTTGAAAAGTTGAATATGATTCCAGGAATATATACTCTTCAAGGTTGTTCAATCATGAACAAAAAGCGTCTAATTTTTGCAGAGTATCAAAATCGGACAGCATCAAAAAAGCAACGAAAAGTAATTCGTGGATGCAAAAAAAAAAAAAGAAGATGCAGATAATGACCAAGAAAGTAGACTATATGATCCTGGTTCATGTTCTTATAAGTAACTGTTTTTAAACTGGCATTTTCATTGAAAATTTTTGGTACAATTATGAATGTTATATTTAAATGCGTTTTTCTCAATATGTAAATTTTTGACCTCCCGGCCATCCTATTTCATTAACGGTATGTTCAATTTGCATGAAACTTTCAGCAAATGTTTATTGCATCTAGTTTTACAATTGGAACTAAAAGTTTTGCAATATTTTAAAAATTTCTATATTTATACTAGCTTAATCTTAAAAAATTTTGTTTTTTTTAATGCACCATTTTAAAAATTTCAGTGTAACTCAAATATTTATTTTTTTAAAATAGTTTTAGTTCAGTTTGTAGATAAACATGTTGTTAACCTTTTGCCAAAATTTCATACCCTAAATGCTTTCAGTTACTGAGATATTATGGCCGGGGTGGCACAAACATTTTTGAATGTTGACTATTTTAATTGGTAACCATGACAACTAATAAAATTATTTTTTATTTTTTTAAATGTTGTTACCTAGTTCTTTCTCAGAATATAGTTGGTTTTTTGTTAAAAGAGTTATTTTAATTTAAAAATTTTTGAGGGGTCTTATACCTTAAATTATGGAAAACAGCCAATATAAATTAGGTACCAGACCAACCATAACCCGCATTACAATTTGCTTTTTGCTAGTATAAGCATGTTAGCAATAATCATTTTTTGTAAAAATGCTTCGATTTAAAATCAGAAAGGGATACCACCTTAATGAACAAAATAATGGAATAGTCATCAATTGCAACCTTAGGTGATAAAATTGGGGTAAAAAATGTTTAACTTCCCTATTTGGCTTTGCTATTGCTTTATAAATGTGCCTAAAATGCAGAATTCTAATGCAACTACTTTGGGCATTTACAAATGGTCATATGTCAATTAATTAGACTAACCCTTATTTGATTTAACCTGCGATGCCAAATACTTGGGTCCACTCTGTTACTTAGGAATTTTAACCATGCTTCGGCCGCATTTGTCGGATTTATTATTGTTAAACATTTTGGGCGTTACTGCGTGACAATAGAGATAAATCGATAAATAATTTTCGTATCATACGATGGGTAAGACTTCTTAATGGTTGAAGTTTTCGAACTTTAACTTTGAAAAACCATTAGGAATTAAATTTCAAAAATTCTTTTATTAAGTAATAATTAAGAAACAAATTTTTTAAATTTAAAAAATGTGTTTAAAACTGTTAACTACTTCTTTGAAAGTTTTTTTTTTTTTTTACATTCTCATATAACCCTCTTTTTAATATTATTTATATATACTAGCAATAAGCAACCCGTAATACGGGTTATGGTCGGTCTGTTAATTTATAGTGGCTGTTTTCCACAATTTAAAGTGAAACCTTAACTAATAACCTTTTAGAAAAAACCCCTTCAAATTGAAAAAATTAGACTATATGTAAGAATAAAATAAAAAGGAAGGAGGAGGTTAAATAAGTTACAATTATTTAACATTATTTTAGTAATTTACACTTGACATAAGTCATATCTGAGTAAAAAAAAAAAAAAAAAAAAAAACGTTGGTAACCCTTTTTTGCAAACATATATTATTTCTTCAAAAAAAATTATTAGTAAACGTTTTTAAAAAATTCACAAAACTTTACAATATTTTGTTCTTCTATACCACATAAACACATCATCTAATAAATCTAAAATAAAAAATGTAACTAATAAGTAAATAAATAAGAGAAATATTACATACAAAAAATGAAAATCAATGTACCTTATAGAGAAAAGCTGTTGTGATTTACCAGAGTAGTAGTTGTAAAATATTATTATTTTATGTTAGCTTTTACAAAATAATTTATACTGGAACATCATGATTCCAAAATATTTATAGCAAAATCATGTAGTAAACAGCGCTAAAGACAAAAAATCAAATAGAGATAAAACAAATTGTATATATGGCAAAATAACTTGTATTGGCTTTTAGTGAATGATTAAAAGCAGTGATTTTTAATAAAATTACCTATTCACCAATTTTAACAATAGACACCAACATGAAGATAAGCCAAATGTCTATTAACTCAAAAGATAACAAAAAAAAACATTAGAGCAACAGCACACAACAATAGCACACACCATAAGTTAATATAATATGTATCTATAATATAACTTAAGTAAAATAACATTCATATATAACAAAACATAAGTAACAACATTACACAAAATGTTATTAAAATACATTACTATGTATATTTAGCATAATTAATAACTAAGGCTTGAAAACAGCTAGACCTTAACAAGTAACAGTTTGACACTAAACACTATCATGTAACCCTGTATTAAAAATACATCACTTGGCTGGCAGAGTTGACAAACCTTGCTCTACACGTTTACCAAGTCACAGCACTTTGAAAACACAGAAACAACATAATATAAACATATGTACCAACTATAAACTCAATAAATGTGTTTAAATATATATATAAGGTTAAATGTATACATTATATACATATTTAAACACATTTTTAAAACAATTATATAACACATATTAACACATACACAAACAATAAAAAAAACACTTTACATTATTATAAAAACACATTGATAAAACAACTATAACGCACTTATTACCACATACACATACATATCAAAAAAACATGCAAACAATAAACATGTGCAAACAAAAATTTTAAAAATGACGCGAGAAAATATAAAAAGATCAAAGTAAACAAAATATATATTTACAAACAGCACTCTTTACCTTCTTTTTTTTCATACGAACTGTAATCCTCATAACAAAATTTAACCTTTACATACAATGACATGTGGCATGCCATGTCAGTGTTGGCACAAAATTTTAATTTATTTTTCTAGATTTTCTAAAAAAGAACAAAAATAGTTAATAGCATCACAGAAATTTCATAGTAGTAATAACCATTTTATGGAAATAGCATTAGTATAACTTTAAATAACATCCATACCCCTATTTTCCTTCTAAAAAATAAGATAATAAAAATAAAACTGCTCAAAGAAAAACTAAAACAAACAAAATATAAACGATTTAAAAAAAAATTAAAATCCTTTCTACTTTATCTAATAAAAATTTAAATCCTTTCTACTTTATCTAATAAAAATTTAAATCCTTTCTACTTTATCTAATAAAAATGTATATATAACTATTTCATATACTTACTTCAATTATAAGATGGATCTTAACGATGATTATTTATCTTAATATGATTCTTTATGTAATATATCTAAACTAATAACTAAATTCCAAATCTAAACTAATAATTAAATTCCAAAAAGAAAAAAGTTTTAACTCGCTTCATGGATCTTTCTCCAATGGCCGCGTGCATTTTGAGAACGCGCTCTTTCAAAGCCTAGTAACTAATGACGAAACGACGTTAAAAACTAAACATTAAACATTAAACGTTTCTGTACTAATTATATTATAGATGCAAATTTATTATCAAATATGCAAATACTGAAATAAAATTAAATCTTTCAAAAAGTGATAAATTATCAAGAGCAACATGGCTCTTCGAAGACCGATAATGAACGAATTTGATCCTCTTTCCGTAGTAGAAATTGGAGCAAGATTTAAATGTAACTTAGAAGGTACTATTCGCTGGTACAGAACTCATGCTTTACTGGCCGAAAGCATGAATTGTAGTGTATGTGACGTTCAGTGCACACAGCAAGTAAAAAACAGCACGATCGATATACGATGTCACTCTAAAGGCTGCAAAAGAACTTTTAGTTTGAGAAAAGGCAGTCTCTTCGAGAAACCTCATTTACATTTATGGCAAGTTTTTGGCTTGACACACGTTTGGAGTAAAGGCGCATTTAAATGTCGAGGGTTTTCCTTAAAAGATATAAGAGAAGATGTTAACATTGAATTGAATAACACCATTGTTGATTGGAATCAATATTGCAGAGATATTTGCGTCGAATATTTTATCAATAACCCTAACCGAAGAAGCGGGGCTGGGTGGATTGTTGAAATAGATGAATCTGATTTCTGTAGAAAAAAGAATCACGTTGGTCGCAAGTAGATTTAATAAACAGGAGACAGCATCACTTTACTTTTATGAAGCCAGTTTTGAAAGTTGGCCGCCATCTTAGCTATTCTAAAATAATATCACGGAACTTAGGACTTTACTTCAATTTGTTACACCAAGTCAAAAAATTTCAATGATTGCAATTATATTATTGAATAATTGGTCATTTTATGTTTGGCAATTTGTACTTTCATGTTAAAATTTATTTGCTAACTGTTAGTTTTCTTTAGTTCATTTCAATAACATTTAGAAAACTGAAATAGACTTTCATAAAACTGTATATCACCATGTTCCTAGCAGAAACTGTATTTCAAATAATATGAAAGGTTTTTGTTAAAAGAAAATCGAATGTTTGTGATTTGAATTAATTTTATATTTACATGCATTTAAATAAAAAGGTATAACTTAAGTGTATGTATATAAATGCTTCTCTCTCTCTCTCTCTCTCTCTCTCTCTCTCTCTCTCTCTCTCTCTCTCTCTCTCTCTCTCTCTCTCTCTCTCTCTCTCTCTCTCTCTCTCTCTCTCTCTCTCTCTCTCTATATATATATATATATATATATATATATATATATATATATATATATATATATATGTATATATTAGGGCTTGCAAAGTTAACGCGTTAAAAACGCGTTAAAGCGCTAATAATTTAACGCAAGTTAAAAAAATTAACGCAGATGAAATTTTTTAACTCATAAATTTTCATAAAACCCTAACCCTAACCCTGACGATTAGATTAGATCATAAATTATTTTGGCGATGCTAATTTTGGTTAGCATCAAAAAATAATTTTTGAGCAATAAAGAAATTTTTATACCACTTTCTTATTTCTAATCAATGTTTACTCATTGATGATGCCATTTTGTTTTATTTGTCTCAATTATGTCTCTCTTACCTTATAATTTTTGTTTTCGAAATTGTTTTGATCGCGTTGTTGTTTTGTTAATAAATTTATTAAATTTCCAAAATTTTAATATCTTATCCTGATTAACTTTATTTGTTAATAATTTAAATTATGGGTTCAAACGGCAATCAATCTATCCTCAACGGAGCCTTTATTTTTAAAGACGAATCAAAAAAATTGGTTATCTGTAAATATTGTTCCAAAGAATTTGCATATCACCGAAGTCTTACAACGCTTCAGTATCATTTGAACAGTAAACACGTGTTCTTCGCAACTACTAGTAAAAATCAAAACAAGATCGTGAGTTCCTCAAAACAACTTACTATTGAGGACAGTATTAAATCACAAAATGGCGTAAATAAACAAATTTCTGCAGATAAATCTAAGGAAATTACGGAAGCCATTGTTTGCTGGGTTGCCAGTAGCTGTCGACCACTCAACATTGTTACAGATCCAGGTTTGACGAATGTCATTCGAACAGTAACGTCCGACTACAGTTACAATCTTCCCTGTCAAAACACAATTAAAATTAAAATGCAAACACTCTATGAAGATGAGAAGAAAAAAAAATAGACCTCGTAAACATGGCTACTAGTATAGCAATTACCTGTGATCATTGGTCTTCAATGGGTAATGTCAGTTACCGTGGTTTAACATGTCATTTAATAGATAACAACTGGATGTTGAACTCATTTGCCTTAGGTGTTCATCAAACATTGGACCGACACACCAGTGACAATGTTTCAACCCACATCAGAAATATTGCAGATGAATGGGGATTATTTGAAAAAATATTTTCTATTGGTACTGATAACGGTAGAAACATTGTAAAGGCTGTATCAAGTTTTCCCTTCAAACATCTTCCATGTTTCGCACATACTGTTCAGCTAATTATAAAATCTGCCATTGAAGAGACTGCATTTGACATAACACTAGCTAAATGTCACAGAATTGTTGGACATTTTAAACATAGTCCAGCAAATAATATGGAATTACATGAAAATCAGATTGACCTCGACCTGCCACAAGAAAATCTAATTCAGCATGTTGTTACAAGGTGGAATAGCATGTATGATATGCTGAGACGTATGTTGAAACATAAAAAAGCCATCACAGTAACACTTGATGAGCAAAACCATTACTTACAGACTTTGACGGAAAGAGAGTGGGAAAAAATGGAGAAAATTGCTGATGTTTTGCAACAATGCAAAGTGGCTTCAGAATTGTTAGGTGGTAATAAATACGTATCTAGTTCGGTGGTTTTACCAATTATATGCCACTTATCACGTGAAATGGTTATTCAAGATGATGATCCTCGTTACATCGCGCTATTTAAAGAAAAATTTGTAAATGAAATGGAGCGCAGATTTAATGATTTTTCGAATGATAGTTGGTTGCAAATCTCGTCAGCATTGGATTCAAGATTTAAAAATTTATCGTTTATAGCTTCAAATGAAAGATCAAATGTCTGGCAGAGATTGTCGAAGCTTCTTGAATCTGTTCCAGACCTCAGACCAGTATCAATAGAACAAGAACCAAAAGAGGTGAGCATTTTGTAGTAATAAATTTGATATTGTTTTTTTTATTTAATTATTCTAATGACATAATAATAGATTCAAAATTGCATTTATTAAAATAATCGTTTTAATAATAGATAAAACTCTATGAGTACTATAATATTAATTGAAATAGTTAGATAATATCTATATGCTTTATTTATGGTAATATTTGAATAATTATTTTGCAACAGCCATCAGCAAAAAATTTTAAAATGGCATTCAATCTACCAGATCTGGATGAAGTTGATTCCCCAAGTGAAGATGAAGTGAGTCGATATCGAAAAGAACCCTGCGCCAAAATGGATTCAGATCCTCTTCAGTGGTGGAAGCTACATCAAGGTTCATATCCTCATCTTGGAGCTCATACCACCAATGGAACTCCATCTTCTCCTTGGTGTGGTCAATCACATGTACAAAGCCATGACAGAAGTTTGGCCCAATGTTGTCAAGTGGCCCTCAGCTCTCCACATTCAACAAGAACCATACCATGGTGGGCAGTTTGCAGGGAATGCCTGTCACAAGCTTCTCAGCAATCTTGACCTCCTTCAAAGAATTGCAGAGACTGAGTCTGCTTTTCAAGTCTTTGGAATCATTGATGCCCTTCGAAAGTTTAAGTCTGTGGTGACAGCATGTTTTGATATGGTTCTGGAGGATGACTTTTCTGAAAAAATTGATCGCTTCAGAGACTCATATTTGGCAATCATGAACATCAGTGTGACTCCAAAAGTTCATGCTGTTTTCTTCCATGTGAAGCAATTCATTGAGATCAAAAGGGCTCCCTTGGGGATCTTTAGTGAGCAGGCAACAGAATCAATGCATCATAATTTCAGCTCACATTGGCAGAGATACAAAAGAGACCGCAATCATCCTGAGTATGCAAAGAGGCTTCTTTCATGTGTTGTGGACTACAACAGCAAGCATTTATGAAGAATCAAATATTGAGAAGAATTTATTTTATGTACCATTTGCTCTTTATGTGTTTAGAATCAAGAGGTTGTTTTAGTGTTTTGGCTTAGAATAACTAAAAGAATTATTTAAGAAAGTGTTTATTATTTCCATCTTGTTAATGAAAAACTATATCAGTTGTGTCAGAATAAACTATTATTCAAGTGAATTTTAGACAGTTATATTTTGGAGTAATAAATGCTTATTTTGAAGAGTTTTTGAATGCTGTAAAAATGCAAAATTTGAAAAGCTGTCATTTCGCCCTATTGTGCAAAGTACTAAAAACTAAAAATCGAAATTATTTTCTCTGACGAAATAGTTAGATTTCAAATTTTACATTTTTGGAGTCAGGAAACATTGTAGTTTCACCCTGTCAAAACAGTTTTCTCGGGTCAGCTCAAAATAGTTTTTTGTCATTTTTTACAACAGTGTTGTTTTACGCTTTATTATTTTTCTAGCAGTCATTAAATTTAATTCATTTTAACTTGGCATCGCATACACAAAAAAGAAAAGAGAATTTGTCTGTAAAAAATAATTTGACTGAGTCAATTAAAAAGAAATACTCAAAGGTATTGAAATCGACAAATGAAATATGGTTGGTTGGATATCCGCTGTCAGATATTAATACCAGTTCTCTGCCTACTACTAGAGATGTCTACAGATTTTTTAGGTTTATACTATTTAAAGATTTTTATAACTTAAATTTTTTATTTCCAAAAATAACTTTATTTTTCAATTTGAAAATAAACTTAAATTCATCTTCTGTTTTGCTTGTTAAGGTATCAATTAAAAATGATGAACAATTCGATTCAAGTGTTTTTTAAATGTACAAAAGAAATAGGTACTAAAAGCAACATTTCAAAATTAAAATTAGCTGCAAAATTAGCAATGAAAACCGTTAAAGTTTTTTGGGATAAAGCTGATATTCCTTGCAAGCAGTAAAAGTATATTATTGAAAGTATTATTAAGTTACATGATAAATGGAGAAGTCTTGCAAAGTCTAAACATAAATGTTTATCAAAAAAAGATTAACTTATTCAAGGCTTTAAAAAAATAATGGATAATTTTTTTGATATTAGTTCTCCGAATTGGAAAGAATATGTTAAAAAAACCAGATCAAATTTAAATGCAGAAGAATATATTCTCTGGTTTTCAACACTCAAAAGTGGAGTAAAAACCAGAGGACTAGGTGGAAAAGATAATTTGTTAAAATTGAGTGTCAAAAGAAAAAGAGAGAAGGAGGAAAAAGAAAAATTAAGAATCGATAAAGAAAAGAAAAGAAAATTAAATGATAAAGAAATTGATTTAAGCGTTTATAAAAGTGATAGTGACTCAACTGAAGAATCATTTTTTGCTGCGTCTAGAGGTTCTATGTACTCAGATTCTCAGAGCTCTTCTAAAATTGATTATGAAGTAAATAATTTTGAATCTTCTGCAGGTGTAATGGAAAATGTTGTATCAGATAATATCAATTTAATTTTGCCAAGAAACTTTGTTTGTCATCCAATGATAACAGCAATTGCTGATAGATCTAAACTATCAAACGCACAGTTTATGATGAATGTTTCAGCAATCCTGGTTCTAGGTTACTTTTTGATTTATATTTAAATCACTAATCAGTTTCATGAGTTTTTTATTAGTGTGATTAGTTGATAAGAAAAATTATATTCTGTATTTTTTAGGTGGGGTTAAAGCTAATGATGTAGATATTTCACTAAACACAATTAGAAGAGCACGTAAGCAAAATAGACAAATTATGGCAAGAAATATAATGGCAGAATTTAGAAATAAAGTTAGATTAGATTATTTAACTCTTCATTGGGATGGGAAACTTATGAAGCAAATATCTGGTAAAAAGTTTGACTATTTAACTGTTTTAGTGAGTGGTTTTCCAAACTGCGAGGAAGGTAAAATTTTATCTATTAAACCTATTCAGTCAGGCACAGGTCATTCTATATGTAAAGGAATCATAGAAGATTTAGAAAAATGGGATCTTAAAGATAATATTGTTGCCCAAGTTTTCGATACAACGGCTTGTAATAATGGAGTAAGAAACGGAGCGACAACTCTTCTTGAAGAATGCAAATCTATAAAAACGCTTCTCTGGCTTGCATGTCGTCATCATGTTTTAGAATTAATCCTAGGGTCGTTTTGGAAAGCTTTATTTCAAAAAGAGACATCATCTGATGATAATATAGAGTTTAATAATTTTCAAAAAGAGTGGCTTCACTCTAAAAAAATTCCTCTCAAACTTTCAAATAGATCCCTTGATCTTGAAAATTCATTCTTAAAACAAAAAGCAAATGAAACTCGCAATTTCTTAGAGAAAGTATTGCACTCTAAGCATCACCCAAGAGACGATTACATAGAGGCTGCAGAACTAGCAATTTTTCTATTAGGTGGAGAAGAGCCCAATAAATGGAAAACATGCGGTGCTCACCATCATGCAAGATGGATGGCGCATATGCTGTATGCACCAAAGATGTTAATATTTAAAAAAGATTTACCCGAATCTGATTTAAAAAACCTTAAAATCTTTTTGACTTTTAGCTCAGCCATTTACATTAAAGCTTGGTTAGAAGCGTCAAAAGCTTGCGATGCACCAATTAATGATATAGAATTATTTAATGATCTAGAAGCACTTAAAGGTATACCAAACTTCGGTGTACCTGCTGAAAAAGCCCAATATGTTTTAAGCAGACACTCTTGGTATCTAACCGAGCATGTGTCTGTATTAAGTTTATTTTCAAATAAACTTTCTCTAAATGATAAAGATAAAATTGCAAAAAAAAATGCTAGAATACGGAAAACCACTTGGTATCAATTGCGGTAAACCAACTCTTCCAGTGATAAGAAAAAATTCCGATATTTTATCTTATATTGGGAACAAGTCTTGGTTGATTTTTCATAATTTAAAAGATGATGGAAAATGGCTTAAAATTTCTTCTTCAGAATAGGACAACAATGCCTATTATTTGAAAATGAAGCTGTTTATCAAAACTCTAAAAGTGACTAATGACGCAGCCGAGAGAGGAATTAAGTTGTGTTCTGATTATCTCCAAATACTTACAAAGGTAAACCGTAAAATTAGTTGAGAAGAAATTATGAATAAAAATCTAAATAATCATACAAATCTACTTTTAGAATAAATTATAGATAAATAATATTTCTTATCTTTAGGACGAGGCTGTACGAAACGAAGTTTTTAACGTGGTTGAAAATCACAGAAAAGTTGTAGGCAATTAATTTTAATAAGAAGCAATTATTCGTCGATTTAGCTGAGTATAAATAATAACCACTTTTTCATTAGCTTTTCTGTTTTTAATTAGACCCCAAAAAAATTCCAAATAAAATAACTCTTCTGTAATCCAGGCAATATATGATTTAGAAAGGGGTTATAAAAGCGGTTATTACTTGTATTGTGGTAAACCCCTCCCCATATGGGGGAGGGGTATTGAAAGTGTCACCAAATATCACATGGAAAGGGTAGTTAGCTACAATGTGACGTGAAAAAAACTTTTTAATTACAATTCTTATTATAGCGGAATCAGTAAATTTTTAGCAAAAAATTACTTAGAGATATATCTTTTTTAACAATAGTAGCACTGCGCATAAAAGAGGGGGCGGGGGAGGAGTTGATAAACAAGTAACACAAAATTATACATGGGGGAAGTCCAAAAAGGTTCAAAAACGTGTTGCCTATTAAATGAACAGCCTCAAATAAAAAATATTTCCTATAGATATAAAAATTTTAATCTTTTTTCACTTTCCTACAAAATCCTTATTTTGACATATTTTAGACTAAAAATGAAAATAATTAAATCAAATTCGGCAACACTCAATGATATTTTTTTCCAATTTTTTTTTTATAGTTTGTATTCATATGTGAAAAGGATCACGTTTTTTTGCAGACATGTTAAATTTTCAAAATTTTTTGTTTTTGGCCTACCCTAATATAATATATATATATATATATATATATATATATATATATATATATATATATATATATATATATACATAAATTAATTGTTATATAATTATTAAAAAAGTAATAATTAAATTATTCATGTTGTTATCCGTAACAGAAAATGACATTTCTCATAAGAAAACAAGCATAATATTAAGTTATAGCATTTAGAAAAGTAAAAATTAAATAGTTGAAATATTACAAATAAAGAAAAGACTTTGAAAAATACACGAGTTATGTAAAATATATTTTTATATTTTTAATAATTTATTAATTTAATAGGAAAATATAGTTTTCTACGTTGATATTCTTATACCTTTATAAATGTCTAGTCAAATTAGAAAGAGTTCAATGATGTTTAAATAATACATATTAAATAGAACCAATATTTCATTAAGTAATACGCAAGATGTGTTAGTATATATAATATAAATTTTAAATGTTATTATTGTATAAAAATGTATATTTTTAATTATTTTCCAGCCTACAATGGAAAAGGAAGAGAAAAACCCACAATACTTCGATAATTTTATCCACTATTTGACAAAAAAATATATCCACCTGGACTTGGTAAAAATGAAAAACGTTCATTTCGAAGTGTGGCAAAATAATATTGTGTAGAAAGTATGATGATTAACAATATACAAGTTTTACATTTTTTTTAGCAACATTGTTTTTTAAGTTGTTAATTATTTGTAGATGGCAAGCTCAAGCAAAAAGTGACTGTTTGTGGAAATTCTGTTTATGCAGATGTAATTGTAGACCAAGAAGAAAGAATGAAAATATTTGCAGCGGAGCACGACAGTCCTTTAGGCGGACATAGTTGCCAAACAAAAACAAAAGCTAAAATTATGGAAAAATATTATTGGCCTAATATTAACATTATAAAATGGGTAAATTGCTTACTTTTCGAAAGGGAGTCAACTTTTAACATTTTTACTTCTTCTGTAGAATTCCTAATTTTCAATGTTTCAATTTTGTTTTTATAAAATATTTGAAATAAAATATTTGAAATAAGTTGACAATAACTTGAAATAATTTGAAATAAAATATTTGAAATAACTTTTTATAAAATATTTGAACTAACTTGACTGTTTTAAATCCCATTTTTTTTACAAATCTCTTAAAGTAGCTTGACTGTTTTAAATCCTTTAAAGTCCCTATGTCTACCAAGATATACACCCGAGACAACAGGATGACTGATTTCTCTATATTACATGTTTTTTTTATCACAGCTTTTAACAAAAGGTTTAATAGTAATTGTAACTAATATTTATCTCACAGGTAAAACAATGCAAGCGTTGTCAAAAATCTGGTCAGCTGCTTTCTGTATCAGAACCTTTACATTCAATAAAGGTAAAATAAAATAGTGTTAGTGTGAAACAAAATTTTTCGATTGCTTTTTTTCCATACTCTATAAATAAAAATTTTTGTAAAATAATTTATTTAATAAGAATTTTAGCTATAAAACTGACTAAACCAAATACAGCAGCAATAGTTGAGCAAACTTTTTTAGACTACACGAGTATGGGAAATTGTTGGGATAGATTTTGCTGGCCCTTTTGCGGAAACATCAATGGGAAATAAATATTTCATGAGCTGCACAGATTTATTTTCAAAGTGGCTTGTTGCTTATGCTTCTTCTATATCCCTAAAGAGATCAGCTTTTCCTTCTATATCAGAAGAAGCAGTTAATAGTAAAACATATAAGTCTTTTAAGGAATTGGTTAAACGTATTAGCTTTCAAAAACTTGACTGGGATATAAATGCTAGTGAAACTTTTTTAAAATTGAGTAAGATGGATGATGTTCACATTGTTCCGAAGTACGAAATTTACATTGATGATAGTCTCTCATTTACTATTCGTATATTTTTATGGCTTTTACCAGATAATCATTAAGTATACTTGCATTTAAAAAGATCAATGTTTAATACAACTATTTCTAACCTTATTTCAATTTTGTTATCATATATGATATGCCCTGGTATTAAAAATAAATCAGCTAGTTCTTATGGAAATCTTCTTCATGTTATACCTAAAAAGTTTGAATTGTTTAATAGTTATTCTCTACCTTTAAATCAAACAGAATATATCCGATCTCTTTCATGTGAAGTTATTATTACTAAGGATGAAATTTGTAAAGCATGCCAATGTCTTCAGTCTCAAGAAAAAATATCTTTTCAAAAAAATAGTGATAAATTACTTATTCCAGCTAAACTTAGAGCTCCAATTTCTAAAACTGCACCAGAACGTGTAAAATTAACCCTACAAAATAAATTGCTAAAAGAGAACATAAAAGAAATGCAAAAGGAATTAAGTAAATCCTCTCATCTTGTCAGTGATGACATACACAAAGAATTAGTTTCAATCATATCAAAAACGTATAGGACAGTCACTCCATTTATGAAGCTATTTGGGATGAGCATACTTAAAAACTTTAAAACAGGGAATTCGTTATCACCCAAAAAAAAAAAAAAAAAAAAAAAAATGTGTCGCTGGGCATCAAACCCGTGTCCGCATCAGTTGGCTGTGTCAGTCATGTTGTGTAGGACTGTGCTCTGGATGCTTTTCGAATTATCACACAACAATTATGAATTAAATACATCACATTTCTTAAATTTTTTTAAAAACTACAAAAAATTAACTAAAACTCAAAATAGTTGTTTTTGATTTTTTTTTTTTTTTTTTTTTTTTGTTCAATTTCTCCGAACGGCGTTTAAATTTTATCCCGCGCTCAAAGTGGGATAAATTTTTATTTTAAATTTTCTTTTATAAACTTCTTAAAAAGATTTAAACTGAAAATTTTTTTAAGCGAAAAAAATTGGTTTTTTTAAAAACTGTTATATACCAAGACCGCAAGCATCTTGTTTAATTGTTCCAGATAATGAATTGGTACAACCGAATGACATTTAAACTTCAAGCTACAATCTTTCACATCAGCTTATCTTTTATTAGATGAAAATGCTGTAATAAAATAGTGTGCTCGTAATCAGCTTACACCTAATTCATTTCTATGGACTTCTTGTCAAAGTCAATGTGGAGTTATAAATCGGAAAGGAATAGTCGACGGAAAAACTTGGTATTGTCTACAAAGTAAAAACAAATTTAGTAACACAACTGATAAGTTTTTCATTAGAGATCACCTTAACATGTATCAAATTATTTGATAATATACGGAACTGCTGTTGATTTTCAAAAAAAGACATTACACGCGAAGCAGAAGTAGATTTAAAATACACTGTAGTTGATTGCTCAAACTTTTGTTGAGAACTTTGTGAATAGTTGCTCGAGGAAGTTGGAGGTGTAGACGTTATAGGCTAACCCAAGTGTGGAAAACTTTTCTGAGCTTGGGGGCCGCATGACCCTTAAAAAAATTGTTTGGGGGCCGCACTAATAAATATGCAAATTTGGTGCATAGTCCTTTACTAATGTTATATTTTTTAAAGCATCTTGTATTACAATATTTCTTAACGCATGTATCACAATATTTGTTAATGTGTCATATATCACAAAAGTTATCAATGACTTTTCTGATTCTGTTTCTTTTGAACCAGAACTTGAATATTTGGCTCTATCTTCGTAGTTTTAAGCTTCAGTTGGTCTTCCAGATGCTTATCGGTCAACTGTGACCTTAAACAAGACTTGATAAATGCCATGTGTGAAAACGTAGATTCACAGCAGTATGTTGTACCAAAGCAGCTCAGAAGACGCCAAGTACTTTGACGTAGTTTTGGATACTCAACTGCAGTTTTCATGATTTTCCAATGGATCCTTCTTGTTGTCAAAGAGAGATTTTAAGATACTGTTCTCAGAAAGCTCAATCAATTCCATCTGTAAATATTCTGGAGCTGTTGAAATTTCATTAAGATGCCCGAATTTGTCGCCACATTTCATAGATTGACTTTTAACTTGCAATGAACTATTCAGCATGTTATGCTTAGCCATCAGATCGCAGAGGAATGCAGCATCTCTACAAAACTCTGGATTAGAAAGCTTACAGATCTGCTTTTGACTTGTAAAAAACTCCTCAATTTATTTTTGAAGTTCAAGCAATTTTTGCAGTACTAACCCTTGTGACAGCCAACGAACTTTGGAATTGTAAGGAAGATCCACAGAATATGTTTCTTCATCAGATTGCACAAGGTTTCGAAACTGTCGATGGCGTAAAGAATTTGCCTGTATATAATTTACAATCCCTATAACTTTTTATATGTGTCATCCAAAGAAGTAGCTTTTGCACAAAGACCTTGCTGATGGAGAATACAACTTTTTTCAGGAAAGCAATGAACCCTTCATTTTTTCCACGCATAGAAGGAGCTCGATCAGAACAAATGCTGACTAGATTTTTCAACTGAAGTTGAGCCTGACAAATTTTTCTTTGAAAGCAGCAAATATATCACAACCTCGTGTGTTTCCTTTTAGTGTTGCCAAAGCAAACAACTCTTCATAACTGTTGAAGTCTGCAGTTACAACCCGCACAAATAACAGAAGTTGGGCAGAATCAGTCATATTAGTGGACTCATCTAAAGCAATTGAATAATATGCGTCCTCCATTAGACATATTGAGATTAATTGCTCAGAACTATTTGTAGCAAGCTCATGTTGATGGTCCGTAATTGTTCGCCGAGAAAGCGGAAGGTGCTTATACTTATCCACTTTATATGGATCCATACATGACACTGCTTCAATGAGGCAAGCCTTCAAGGTTTCAATATCACTATATGGTTTTCCTCCTTTGCCAAGAATGAGAGCAATTTTATGTTGCTTCAGTTGCTCTATTTCCATGTTCATGAACAATTGAAGATGTCCGCTGCTATTTGTTCTTTTAAGACTTCAGTTTTGTAAATGCATTTTTTCGAGCTTCTCCCTCTAATTTTGCATAATTATAATCCTAATGAATGTTTTCATAATGTCATTTTGCAGTAGCATTCTTCAAAGTTGCAATTGTGAGGTCACACAACAAGCAAAACATTTTATCCTTGGTTGGAATCATAAAGTAATCTTCCTCTTATTTTTCAATAAAAGACCGATTTGTTCTTGCACTGTTCTTGCTTTTTTTAGGGAGAAGTTAAATTTTGACACTAATTGAAAATTAGACATTAATAGAAAACCATGACATACATTATAATACAAAAACTTACAGTCAATTGATTTTTACTGTCACAAAAAAAAATCTGTTCTGTGTTTTTATTTATTTAATGATTTTGTTTTGTTGTTATTTGTCAATAAATTTCTACAGTACCAGCTTTTACAAGTTAAAAAATTTTTTCCCTTAATTAACATTTGCATTCATACACTTTACTAACTAAAATGTAAAAATAAAGTAATTTATAAATTTCATTATTTTCTCTAAAATATTTTTAAAAATAGCCAAATGCTTAATTTTAGATTTCGGGGCCGCACAAAGAGCGTTTGGGGGCCGCAGGTTCCCCAACCATGGGCTAACCAATTGTGGTAGAAAAAGACGAAACAAAGTTCTATCACAGGAAGTACCACCGTGGCAAATGGCCTCAAAGTCACTGGGTATTCGAAGGAATTGAGCATAACTCCGGAAATTGCTTCGTTGTTAAAGTGGCTGATAGAACAGTTAAAGCACTTCGAGCTTCTATTGGAAGATGGATATTACCTGGCTCATATATCATATCAGATGGATTGGCATCATATGCAAACATCGATAGTTAGAATGACAATGAATAGACGGACGAAGTTATTGTGCACCAGGAGAATTTCGTGAAACTTAACTCTCAAAATATTGAAAATCTGCGGATGCGAGCAAAAAAAAGCAACGTCGACAAAGTGGCACAGGTGATGACTTGTTAGCGAGTTACTGGCATGAATTTGTTGGGAGAAATTCGCTCGTAAACAAGGATTTAATTTTTCATGAAACCTTTAAACTAGTAACATTAAATAAAAAAATATAGGAAAAAAAGATTTATTTCAAATTTATAATAAAGAATTTTTAACTTAGAAATATTCAAAAAATTTGATTTAAAACATATTTTAGGTCTTCACAATTGTTGCATAATTATGCAATGATTATACGCCTTTCTCTTAAATTCCCAAAGTTGCGCCTTTTACTTTTTTAGTTTACGTACGGTTCAGCAGTTAAGCGGCCTAAAATAAATTATTTTTTTACTTAATTAAAATCTACGGTGGAGCAAAATTTTTATGGAACTTAAAGAGAAAAATGAAAATTACTAATTAAGCGTGGAATTAAATTAAACGAAAGGATAATAAAAATTTGATGGAGAAGGAAATTAAATATGGAAGCAATTTTTATAATAGATATACTACTTTCTGTTTTGCTTTTAAAGCGAAAAATAATTGTCAACTTTTTATCTTAAAATATATTTTGAGTCGCAATATAATGTAAAGACGTTTACAAATAAACTTTCTGATATAGCTATAATCTTTTTAGAAATTTATGAAAATGTATACTACAGTGAAAAACATGTTTTAGGAAAAATGTTTGTAATTCGTTTTTAGATGGCACTGCAACAAATTCGTCGTGGGAGACCAAGCGCTCCACAACAATCGTTGACGAAATTACAACAGAACAACAGGTTTCACAAGAAAACTGGCGCTTACTGGATCTCGGAGCCAAAATTAGACAACCACTTTCTGCTCTGCATTGGCTAGCACAGCGAAGATTGATTTAAAATAGTGTTTTTTGAAATAACTGCCAAATTCAATATACTTTGAATTCATATAAAGACGCAACTGACGATTACCGCTGGAAATGCAAAGGTTGCAAGGAAAAGCGAAGTGTCAGGGAGACTTCGTTTTTAGCCAGAGTGGACTTTCCTTACAAACATTAAATTAAATATATGGGTGAAGTCGTAATATATCCCGCAAAGAGATATCCAACATGAAACGGGTATGAATGATGCTTCTCATACATTAGCCAACTTTTGCAGAGATGTATGTGAAGTAGATCTAGAGACTAACCCGGCAGTTATTGGAGGTTTTAACACTGACGGGACTGCAATTGTGGTTGAAATTTCATCGCGGGCAATGGCTACCAGTTCATTGGGTGTTTGGTGGTGTTGAAAGCGTTTCGCGAAAGTGCTTTTTGGTAGAAGTACCAGATTGGTCTGCAGAAAGTCTTCAAAACGATATTACAGAATATTTTATTACAAAATATTTTACGATGTTACAAAATATTTTATCTAGGGCACAATGTTATAAAAACTCTACAGCTGTAAACTACAGCCGAAACCATTTCGCCGTATTTAGAGCCGTAAGCCGGCTTACGGCTCTAGGAAAAAAATATACATGTTATAAAACTTTTTTTTTACACTGGAACATTTTCGGCCGAAGCAATAGAAATTTTGAGCCATAGAAATCTACAAATTTAAAAATAGAAACCATTGGTTCTTTATGTAAACAAAAGAAAAGTTTAAAAAGCTAAAATAAAAAAGAAAGTGAAAGTTTGAGTTCAAATTGATCAAAATGGTGCAGATTACACTGGAACAGAAGGAAGACATTGCTGAGCTGATTAAGCTTAAGAGGGACCAAATTTTGTTACCTTTTGACAAGGAAAAAGGCATTACCAAGAAGTCAAAATCCCCGCCCACTAGGGATTAGCGGATTAAGGGATGAGCGCGTATGTGACGTCAATGCTTAATATAGATGCGCGGTGAGCATGAGCAAAAATATATTTGATTCAGTCGTTGAACAAGCAACAATGGAATTCAGTAACGATTTATTCGATGAAATGAACGAGGAAATGAATGATGAGCTATGATGATGTGTGTATATAACCAAACATTATCATTGTGTGGTATTTTTCTTATATAAGGGTAAAATTCCTATGAGACCACGTGACCATAAGCCGTAGCCTGGTGTTGAGGGTAAGAGGGTTTGGGTATGAGTTAGAGTATGAGGGTTGGTTAAAGACCTGGGTAATGGGTTATTGGGGTATTGGTAAGTAGTGAGGTAAGCAAGAACTGGGGTTAAGTGTTGGGTAAGTAGTTTATTAATGTAAAAAAAAAATCAGTGTTGCATATAGATAAATATATTGTTAATATATATAGTAGAACAAAAAAATAGTATACAACGGTGTTGTTCGTATACAGATTTAACATCAAATAATTAGCCTCGAGGTACAAGTTTCAATATAATATTCAATTGGTAAAGCGGTGAAACCGGTTTTGCTATGTGATGTAACATAAGCGGATTAAGTGATGTAAAATATGTATTAATTTTGCTATTGGTGCGTTTGGTTTAATCCGGATTAGCGTTTTACGCATATATAGCAAAACAAAAAATAAATTACGATGTGTATTTTATTACGATGGCAAAACCAAATAAAATAATATCAAAAAAAATCTGGTCTGTTATGAAAGTTGTGAAAAATTGTAATACATACAAAGTATTACACGTTAATTTATGCGAAATGTGTTTGCATAAATTTAATAAAGTAAGTAACAGACAAAAAAAATTTAATATATTTTGAATTATTTTTATTGTAAGTTAATAATTTTTTATTTTTTTATTGTAGATATTGTTTGACGTAATTTACAATGCTATAAATCCGAAAAGAAGACGATCAATTCCGTTGTCAAATATAAATTTGAACGATGTTTGTGACTATTTTATTGAACATTCTAGCGATTATATATGTGTTAACAATTCAATTGTATATAATAACATACAAAACAAGTAAATCTGGTTTTTTAATTGTTTGTAATAAAAAAATAAAGTATAAAAGCATTTGATGTTTTTAAATTGTTGTTTATTTTAAAAAACTTAAAGTGTGAAGGTATTTTTCAACAATATGGGTTCAAATATGAAGACCACAATGGAAAAAACGGCAGTCACATTTTTATAATTTTTCAGTTATGGCCCTTGGGTAATAAAGCATTGAAAAATACTTCTTTTAAGCCAAGTTTCAAATGAAAAAACCGATATAGTCTATGGTAAAATGGAATAAGAAAATATGGTATACAATGGAAAAAACAGCAGTGTCCACCAGTGACAAGGAAAGAAAAGGCAGGGTCCATATAATAACGTTATATGTGACTCTGCCGTTTTGATTTCCATTGTGATCTTCATATATTTAATTATTTCATAATTATTATTTGCTACACTTAATGGCTTTTTTATCTATAATATAATTCCTACAGAAATGCTTAATGTTTAACGTTTAACGTCGTTTCGTCATTAGTTCCTAGGCTTTGAATTAGTTACTAGGCTTTTGAAAAGCGCGTTCTTCAAATGCACGCGGCAATTGGAGAAAGATCTTTTGAACGAGTTAAAACTTTTTTCCTTTTGGAATTTAGTTATTAGTTTAGATATATTACATAAAGAATCATATTAATCAATTATATATCATATTACAATTGAAGTAAGTATTTGAAATAGTTATATACACATTTTGGCGCTAGTGCACTTTCGCACCCCCCTTTTTTTATTGCAGATTATGATAGAGAATTTTATGCTGATTCAGAAAAATATAAAAACATAGACTTGAAAATCAACGGAAAGTGCTCTAATTCGAAGTCAAAGTTGTAAAAAATCCCTATAAAAACCCTAATATTCGCCATTTTTTTCAAAACGCTTTCAATTTTAACGAAAATTAATTATCGTCACATTGCGCAATAAACAAACCTGGTTTCCATCAGCGTTAGCATTATTATTTTAAAGTATTATAACGAAATGAAATTAATGGAAGATTTCAAATAAAGGTTGAACGTAGAATGTGAAAATGTAGACAAATTGATGAATAATTATTATTGTATTGCCCTATCCCTATCCCTATTCCTATCCTTATCCCTATCCCTAACCCTTACCTTGACCCTAACCGCCTATCCAACCAGCTTTATTGTGAAATATAAATCGTACTGTTATAATAAAATAATTGCGCATGCATGTACAATATTGCGCTCTGAGTAGCTTATGGCTATGTAGAGCGCATTGCGCTCTACGAAGACACTTCGGAAAAACATACTTCAACGACTTTTTTAACGTATAAACCATGCTATTAACGTATTACTTTTGTAAGCTAAAAGATCATTAACTGATTATTCTCAAAATGGCGAATATTAGGGTTTTCAGTGGGATTTTTTACAACTTTGACTTCGAATTAGAGCACTTTCCGTTGATTTTCAGGTCCATGTTTTTACATTTTTCTGAATCAGCATAAAATTCTCTATCATAATCTGCAATAAAAAAAGGGGGGGTGCGAAAGTGCACTAGCGCCCACATTTTTATCAGATAAAGTAGATAGAATTAAAATTTTTATTAGATAAAGTAGAAAGGATTTAAAGTAGAAAGGATTTTAATTTTTTAAATCGTTTACATTTTGTTTGGTTTAGTTTTTCTTTTAGCAGTTTTATTTTTATTATTTTATTTTTTGGAAAGAAAATAGGGGTATGGATATTATTTAAAGTTATACTAATGCTATTTCCATAAAAGGGTTATTAATACTTTGAAATTTCTGTGATGCTATTAACTATTTTTGTTCTTTTTTAGGAAATTTAGAAATATAAATTAAAATTTTGTGCCAACACTGACAACGCATGTCACATGTTAATGTATGTAAAGGTTAAATTTTGTTATGAGGATTACAGTTCTTATGAAAGAAAAAAAAAAAAAAAAAAAAAAAAAACAGAAGAAGGTAAAGAGTATTGTTTGTAAATATATATTTTGTTTACTTTGAATCTTTTTAAATTTTCTTGCATCATTTTTAAAATTTTTGTTTGCATACGTTTATTGTTTGCATATATGCTTTTTTGATATGTATGTGTATGTGGTAATAAGTGCTTTATAGTTGTTTTATCAATGTGTTTTTATAATAATGTAAAGTGTTTTTTTACTGTTTGTGTATGTGTTAATATGTGTTATATAATTGTTTTAAAATTGTGTTTAAATATGTATATAAGGAATATATTTAACCTTATATACATATTTAAACACGTTTATTGTGTTTATAGTTGGAACATATGTTTATATTATGTTGTTTCTGTGTTTTCAAAGTACTGTGACTTAGTAAACATCTACCTGAAAATCAATTAGTGTATATTAGAGAAGGAGCAGAACAAATGGCTTAAGATTGTGCAGCTCAACGTGATACGCACCTAACGGGATGGCTTAAGTTAAATACTGAAAATGAAAGAGCACATTGCTATTCTTATGTAGACATTCCTTATCACTTTATATTTGATGATAAACATTGTAAATGGAAGGTTAGACAAAGGGGTGGTAATAAGGTGATAGTAAGAATGTATAAAGTTAATCCAACTGGAGAATTGTTTTTTCTTAGACTGTTACTTTTGTAAGCAAAAGGAGCAACATCTTGGGAGGATGTGCGTACTGTTAATGGTATTGTCTTTAAAACGTTTCGTGAAGCATGTGTTTTGAAAAGTCTGTTGCAAGATGACACTGAATGGCAGAATACACTTTCTGAGGCGGTTTTAACATGTACGCCAAAGCAAAAAAGACAGTTGTTTTCAATTATTTTGACCTTTTGTGAATCTGACAATCCTTTACATCTCTGGAATACATGCAAAGCTTTTATGATGGAAGATTTCATTCACCGCTCAGTCCCACTTCTAATAGCTGAACAAGCTACTCTTCATCAAATTGAAAAGATTATTAATCAAAGTGGTAAAATGCTGACTGATTACAATTTGCCTGTTATTGATGAGTTTATTGGCTTAAATCTAGAAAATTTTGATGAAAATGTTCAACAACTGAAATAGTAGAATTGTGTATAAACACAACCAGCTGAAATAGTAGAATTGTGTGTAAAATGTTCTTTGCATTGGCAATGGGTGCAGAAGTTTGCATTAACTGAAAATGTGAGAGTACAAGATGGGGAAGGTGAATTTTCCCAATGGCTACTAAAACTTGGGTATGGAACAATACCTGTCAAAGAGGAGGATCCTTTTAAACGATGCATTAAAATACCAAATCAGTGCATTATTAGAGAAAATGAATCAGTTGTTGAAAAGATTTTATGGAGATGCTGATCAAAATGATTATTCTAAATGCGTGATTTTAACACCAACTAATGTTGATTCATTATCAATGAAGAAGTGCTTGAATGTCTGCCGGGTGAGGTATAAATTCATTTAAGTGCTGATCAAATTGATACTGATGACCTTAATGAAAGAAATGATTTTCCTGTTGAGTTTTTGAACAGCTTAACTCCTTCAGGTATGCTACCTCATTGTTTAAAATTGAAATTTTGTTGTGTAATTATGCTACTTAAAAATTAAGATCTCAAAGCTGGGTTATGCTATGGTACTCGAATGAAAGTTTGTGCTCTTCAAAATAATTATATTGATGCAGAGGTTTTGACAGGTGTTTCTGGTGGTAAACAGGTTTTTGATCCTCGAATTCAGTTGGCTCCATCAGAATTTAAGTTACCTTTTGTTCTGAAACGTCGTCAGTTTCCTGTCAGATTGGCTTATTCAATGACAATTAATAAAAGTCAAGGTCAAACATTTGATAGAGTTGGGGCATATCTCAAAAAACCGTGTTTCTCTCATGGTCAACTATATGTTACATGTTCAAGAACTAGAGCATTTTATTTTTGTTTTTCAAAATTGATAAACATCTCATTCAAGGTATGGTAGGTTATAAATGTTACACAAATAATGTTATATTTTTTTAAATATTTTAATTTTTTTTTTCATAGTTTTTGATAAATATACCTGTCATTTAATGTGTTTATATGTGTTATAATATGTTTATATGTGTTATATGTAACCATATTTGTTTGTAGCTGTATATACGTTTAAATTATGTTGTTTCCATGTTTTCAAAGTGGTGTGAGTTGGCATTATATTGAGCAAGATTGATAACCTTGCCAGCCAAGCAGTGTACTTATAGCAGAGGTGTGACTTGGCAACATTTAGTGCCAGGCGGTGTTACTGCTTTAGAGCTAGGTGTTGTCTAGCCTTTTTAAATTATTCTGTAAATACATAATAATGTCTGTTAATGTTTAGGGTAATGTGTATAAGAGAGTATGCAATCTTGATCTTTAAATCTAGGGTGTTTTAATGTCCTAAATTTGAAGTAATTGAATAACTAATATTGAACATAAAAACAAATATACTTTTATGTATTTATATGTTTAGTAAAAAGATAAATATATAGTTAACTTTAAATTGGTTTTCTAATTTTGCCTTTCATATTTTAATTTGGTTTGTTATTTTCGCTGGATTTTAAGATCAAGGGTGTAAATATTGTATTGTGTTATTGCTGTGATGTTTTGTGTTGATAGACTGCTTGGCTTACCTTCACGTTGGTGTCTATTGTTAAAAATGAATAATAGGTAGTTTCATTATTGGAACTTACTGCTTTTATTTATTTAGTAAAAGCCAAGACAACATTATGCTAAAAATGCAGTTTATATCTTAATTTGATTTTTTTTTTTTTTTATATTAGTATTGTTAATCCTTTTGCACTTCGAAACAGATTTTATAGATACATTTTCGAAATATTTTTATAATAACTGCCATCTCAAAATAGCTTACTATAAATAGGTAAATCGATTTTCAGTTTTTATGTGGTGTTTTTTTTTTCTTAAAGATTTACGATTGACGCATTTATACGATTTATAAAAAAAAACCTTTTATTGTTAATAACCTTTTATTGTAAATTTTTGTCAGTTAAAATGATATAAATATATGCAATTAGTTCAGTTTTTTTTTAATTTTCTCTATTTTATGCCTAATAATTTGTTGTACTTAACTTAGGGGATCTTTTTAAACGGGGGGGGGGGGGGGTGAAGATTTTAGTTTTGCGCATTTGTCAAATATCGAGTTACTTAAATTTTGTAAGGTGTTTAACTAATTAATTAGCTTAGTTTGCATTTGCAACACTTTTGAGGAAAGAAAAAATTCTTATATATGTTAAATTCTTATATATATTAAAAAGAAAAAATTCTTATACATGTAAATCATTGTTTTACATTTTATTATTCTGGTGAAAGGTCTCCATCAAAAATTTGATTACTCTTAATAAGAATAATTCTATTCTCCTGACCACCATTTAGGCAAAAACGGGGGAGGGAGGTCCTTTACTAAAAACTATTGAAACAAAGAGGGCATATATAAAAATGGTCAGATTAGTGCCATATATAGTAATGGTCAAATGATCAGTTATTTTTAATAAATTTATTTAGTTGTGTGTATTTGACGTTCTAAAGTCAATTTCCTTTTTTTTAAAGAAACATGTATCAAGGGGATACCAAAAAATTATTAACTCATGTATAATTTACGTTCGCTCTGTAATAATCTTATTAAAGTTCATGTTATAAAAAATTTTACCAGAATTTAGCTTTACTTTTTCGTCAATTTAAAGCATGACGAAGTGATATTATTTTGTGTCAGTAACTAAAAACGTACTGTTTTGAACTTAGCAATGCCTAGGAAAATGATTCTACTTTACACTAATATGACCTATGTCAGTTGTAAATTACTCAATGTTAAATAATTGGTAAATTATTTTACCTCCGCTTACTTTTTTTAATTTTACAGATGGCTTAATTTTTTCAATTTGAAGGCGTTTTTCTAATTGGGTATTAGTTAAGGTTTCGCAACTTTTAATTGTGGACAACAGCCACACTAAATAACAGACCGACCATAACCCGTATTACGGGTTGCTTTTTGCTAGTTTTAAAATACTTTTTGAGCACGTAAACACCTATGCCTCCGCCTTTTTTATTGCTTCCTCGTGGTTGGCTAATTAGTTTGTAATTTGCCAAACTATAATTAGAATTCAACTCTAGAGGACATTCTGAATCATGCCAAGTCTCTGACAGAGATATGACGTCGAACGTGTAATTTATAATAGATAGAAATTCTTTAAACTTTTCAAAATTTTGCCGCATGCTTCTTATGTTTAAGTGTAATATAGAAAGTAAATTTAAATCTTTTTTGATTTTAAAAAGCAGGACTTTGCTAACCTTTTCTCTTTCATAATATGTCCACAATACGCTTACCTTGCCAGGCTCCAGGATGCAAAGTCATCATTGAAGGCCCCAGCGAAGCAATTGCTATTGCACTATTTAACAGCCACCAACTTCACCATCCTCCAAACTCAATTGACATTCATTCAGCCTTCTCAAAGCACAAGGCACCAAAAATGGATCGTCCTCACATTGGCCAGGACATATCTGAAGAAGAGTGGGCAAATTTTATTAGCCGCTGGACATTGTTCAAGAGATGTACAGACATTAGACAAGAGGAGATGACAGCACAGCTGTTTCAGTGCTGTGAAGACGACCTCGGCAACCAACTCCTGAAAGAAAACCCTAAGATAATCAACGAAAACGATAAAACATTTCTTAAAGCAATGAAGAGACTGGCTGTTATCCCAGTAGCCATTAGTGTCAGAAGGGCAGAACTCCTCCAAATGAGACAGGGACACAACGAAAATATTCGGTCATTCTACGCAAAAATGAAGGGTAAGGCTGCTACTTGCAACTACATTGTACAATGCCACTGCCACCCACAAACAACAGTTGATTTTACCGATGCTATCATACGAGATATTGTTGTTGCCGGACTATCAGATGTTGACATCCGTAAAGATGTACTTGGATGGGTCTCCCTTGACACAGCCTCAATCGCAGATATCATTGCTTTTATCGAGGGTAAGGAGATGGCACGAAATTCACTAGGCTGTAGTTCAACAACAGCAGGTGTATCAACTTTCAGGAAACAAAACAAGAGCAATACACACGGTATTAAAGATACTAATGTCACAGCCATATGCCCAGATTGCTCAAAATCTTATAGAATATTTACCGAATCAGCTAGAGGATGGAATACTAAACCTCACAAGTTATGTCTAGACTGCTGGAAGAAGCTTAGATCTCGCAATTCTAAATTGAACAACAGAATTATCCCAAACGATATGAAATTAAATGCCTCTAAAGATGCTGAGGCCAGCGGACTTGTGTTAAAGTTAAGTGCAATGAAGCATTCAAAAACAAAGTCTCTATTGATGCCCAACGTAAAGCCACACTCCACAGAAATAACTCATCACATATTTACCCACGATGGATGGGCCGCAGCTCAATCATTGGTTCATCCTACAATTCAGCTGCGCATGACCACCAACAAATCAGACTATGATGCATTTGGTATCCCATTCCCTTCCCTCACACCGAAATATCTACAAGTTATCACAGATACCGGTGCACAGTCCTGCTTATGGTCCAGGAAAGGGTTTGAGAGTACAGGTTTTAAAGCACAAAATTTAATACCTGTGAAATATAGCATGTCTGCTGCTAACAAAACCCAATTCCGTATTGATGGTGCAGTTCTTGTACGTCTTGAAGGACAACGAACTAATGGCAACAAAATCGAATGCGGTGTAATGGTTTATATCAGTCCAGATGCAAGCGGATTCTACTTATCTAAAGAGGCAATGACCCAACTGGGTATCATCTCTAAAGACTTTCCAGAGATATGTAGTGCCCTCCATGGAGCTATTTACTCAGACCCTCAGACTAAAGTAACTAAAACATTGAGCGAAAACAGCCCAAACCATGCATGTGAGTGCCCCAAAAGAAGCCTTCCACCAAGTGCACCCACTAAACTCCCTTTTGATTGCTCCCCGGGAAACAACGAACGGATGAAAACTTGGCTTCTCGAAAGATATGCTGCCTCAACATTTAACACACGCCCACACCAGATCTTACCTGACATGGAGGGACCTCCAATTAGTATTCTAATTCAGAAAAATGTCAAACCAGTTGCAGCATTCACTCCAGCCACCATACCAATTCATTGGCAAGATCAGGTCGAGAAAGATTTACTTCGTGATGAATCTCTTGGTGTCATTGAAAAGGTACCCCTAGGAGAACCTACCACATGTGCCACAGAATGGTCATCACACGAAAACATGACGGCGGGCCTCGTCGCACTGTCGACCTATCCCCATTAAATAAATATTGCCACAGAGAAACCCATGCAATGAAATCACCATTCCAACTAGCTCGTTCAGTTGATGATGTGTGTTTATAACAAAACTGATTTCAAGTGGTGCATAAATTCTTTCATATTGATAATGAATCGTCATCCTAACACGTGACCTTAGGGTTAGGGTTAGGGTTAGTTAGGGTAATAGATAAAAGAAATCAAAGTGATAAAATAAATATATATTAAAACAAAAAAAATAGGTTAGGGTTAGGGTTAGTTAGGGTAAAAGATAAAAGAAATCAAAGTGATAAAAGAAATCAAAGTGATAAAATAAATCAAAGTGATAAAATAAATCAAAGTGATAAAATAAATATATATTAAAACAAAAAAAAAAAAACTACAATGATGCTGACGGTATATATTTCGTACAGCCAATAAGCAGCCTCTAGGTACAAGTTTCAATATAATACAATGTGATATAACATATGTAAAGCGGTAAAACCGGTTTTGCTATGTGATGTAACTTAATCGGCTTATGTGATGTAAGTTAATTATTAATTTTGCTATTGGCGCGTTTGAGTTAATCCTGATTAGCGTGTTTAGTGTATATAGCGAAATAAATATAATCCATTCAGAACAAGATTCATAACGAGCGCGGAAGCCCTATTCGGTTGTAGTGAAAAATATGGAGTATGAAACTCAAAATTGTCAGGTTAAAGTCGATGCTGTACAGGTGGATTGTGAAGCTCTGTTAAAGGTAGAGGAAACAATTGTGGAAAAAGGGTTGTGAAAGCGTTGTACTTTCATAAAATCAATGTAAGTAATATATTATTAAACAAATTTTTTTTTTTTATTATATAATTATTTATTTTTTTTTATATATTTTTTTTAGGTATTAAAACCGGAAGAAAAAAAATCTGATGAAAATAACGAAAACGGCAAAGTCGATTTTAACGTCGAAAGTAACTCTTGTGAAGATGACATGAATTATGAAGAGGAGTGGTATTTAATGCGAAAAAATTTGAAAAAAATACGTAATACGATTAAGTTGTACGAAAAAAGGGAGCAGAAGTTGCGTAAAAGGTTGAAATACGTGAGGCAACAAAAGAAGAATTATTTAAAGTTTTTGGCGGATTATAATAAATATTTAAATATGTAAACAACGTTTGTGATTATTATTTTTTTTTTTGGATCATTCTATTGATGTTATATTTTTAATAATACTATTGTATATAATAATATAAAAAACTTGTAATTCTGGTTTTTTAATCTTTTAGTTGCACATTGTTTAATTTGATTATAAAAACACTTGCTGAGTATAATTTTTATTCATTTCTCGAAAAAAATATCATGGGATCAAATCATGTACCTTTGCACATACAAGAATCAGTATTATTTGAAAATATACAGCGTGATATTAAGATATTGAAATGTCATGATGATAAAAATATGTTAAGTGTTGAAGATGTAGCGTGGATAAAATCTACTACTGAATATTTATTTAAAAATAAATATTTATGGGCTGAAGATATGGATTATTTTAGAATGCCGTTTTTTATGTGGTATGAACAAACATTTAAATTTTTAAAAGACCGTCATTATCATATACCAAATGTATATGGTGGTTATAATGAAATAAACAATTATGGAATTACAGAAATAGAAAAAAGCAACATGGTGAAAATTTATGGTGAAATGTCTATATGGATAATTTTGTATTGGAATTGTGTTAAATATAGTTTTGGAAAATTTTGGTACGACATTTTTTCTTTAATAAATAATCGTGATTGTTTTAACAGTAATATAGATGATATGTGGAATGACATAAATGAAGTTAAAGAATTTTGTTGGATGATTGTAAATTCAGATAATATAAAATATCACAATTTAAGACATATTTTTATTAAATCGATTGTTAATTTAAATTTTGGTTTAGACAATTTTAATGTAGATAAAAAATATATTGAAAATAGATTTGAGTTATATGTTTTATTACCAATGATGTTTTTTAAAATGTAAACAAGATTTATTTACTGAGATTAATAAAACTTTTACAGCGGGACGTTTTTTTAGTAAATTGTGTAAAATCATCATTTGTATCATTGTGTATTGTATAGTCTTTTTTCGCCAGATCTTGCATACAATATGTTTAAAAAAAAAATTAAAGAGGTATGCAAAGATGATGTTGTTTATATTTTATCGCGTGAATATTATTACATTATAAAGACATGGCGTAAATTGTATCCAAACGCCAAAAAATTTGTATTTTTTAAACAAAATTACGGTATTTGTAATATTGTAACGGAATATAACGAACCGTGTTTTATTGATAAAAATGGTATTTTAAAAAGCATTGCTGTTTAATTAACAAATATTTTACAAGTGTTGTTGTAATATAAAATTTCAGTTTTGTTTATATGACGATAAATGTTTATAAATGTAATTTTTTCATTTAATAAATGTAAAATAAAATCCAATTGGTTTTTGTTTATAAAAATAACTTTGCAATAATTTCCATAAAATCCATACGCTTTGCAAATATATATTATCGTCAATACGACTATAACGGTTGTTGTTAAAAATAACAATAGCATGCAATTGATAAAATCGTTTTTAAATTTAAATTTTCTTTTTGTATTGTGTTTTGGTGGAAACTGTTGTACAATATCAATATTTTCGTCAGTATACTTGGCAGATGAATACATCATTAATAAATATACGGTACAGTGGGAGCGTTGTAATAATATTTTAATTGTTCGATGTTGTGTTTTTCTTCTTGACTAATATTTGTAAAATTTGTACTGTCTTTAATTTTTCTATAATTGTTGTTATAATATTTTTGTCGATCTTCAAATTCTATAATATTTAAATCTTCTTCGTACATAAAAATAGGTATATTATCAATGTCGTCTTTGGATATGTACGCTGACGAATCTAAACTATTTTTTGTTCTATACAAATCGTTATCTTTTAAAAATTTAATTAAGCTGTTGTTTTTTTGTACTTGCTTTTCGTATATACATTTTTGTGAAAATTTATATACCAAACAAAAAGAACATCAAACAGCATACGAAAGATTAAAATTGAAATTGAACATGTCTGATAACATATACGAAAAAGAAATGGCAAAATCAATTGCGACATCATCGGAAAAAAATTTAAATAATCATAATAAAAAAAACAATGCTATTTTTACTGTTATAAAAACAGTGTACGATTTGTAATATTGTTATTAATAAAAAATATTGTTTTTTTAAAACCATTGTTATTTTTACATTTAATAATTTTTTTTTTATTTAGATTAACAAAAAAAATAAATGGAATATTATTATAAAAATATAAAAAAAGAATATCCTAGCGGAACAATTTTTTTGTGTGACAGTTATATATCAAAACAAAAATTCAAAGACGAACAAATTATTCCGACGGATTTTATTGATCAATTTTCAGAAAGCACTGTAGAACTGGAAAAAAGAATAGCAACTTTTACAATCGAATTATTGAACAGAGAAGAACAAGTAAGTTTTAAAAATATAGATAGTTTATGTATTTATCAAAATATTATTGTACTATTATATGCAAAAGATAATTTGGAAAATGGAACATCAAAAATTGTTAAATTTGCCTATACGTCTCTTACTTACACTATTAAAAAGTTGGAAAAGAACATCATGCTTAACGGTATTATCGAAAATAATGCAAAAGAAGCTTTATTATTTTCTGAAAATGGAAGCGGATGGAGATTGATTACGTTAACTACTTTTGTATCGCAATTATTAACTAACATGAATGTTCAAAAAATAAGCAAATTAAAGAAAGATATTATTGGTGGTAAAGACAAATACATCAATGGATTATCGCAAAGAAACATACGAGCTGCAAAAAAACGAATTAAAATGGACAACGACGCTGAAAATATTTCAAATAGTTATTTAAAAAACAATCCATTTTCAAAAAGTAATATGAAGAAAATGATAAAGTTTTTAAAAGAACAAGATCAATTCGATGAAATAAAATTAACACAAAACGAATGGATTGGTAAATGGTGTAGACCAAATCAACAACAAGCAATAATTGACGGAAAAGTTTTATCTATTAAACAAAAGGAAAAAATGATACTTGATTATAGCAGTATATTTCCTTCTGGTCATTGTTTTTATGCCGCACTTCTTACAGGATTAATAGTAAATAAATTAAAAGTACGTAAAATTAAAGATTATGACAACGTCATTCTACAGCAATACGAAAGCGACTTAAATTGTGAAGATCATTTTTTTCAAATATTAAAAAATGGAATGAATAAAGATGACTGGAAAAACAAAAAACGTTATCTATTACAAATAAAATCTTTATGTTTTAATACAACCGTTGAAAAACTTTTGCAATTATGTAATTCATTTGTATATGATGACTTTTTTTTACCATTTCACATTAAATAATATATACCAAAGAAATCACTAAAATACACAAGAATAGTAAGCGAAAAATTAAAGTCTTTTCGCAACGTTACAGAACACTTATCGTGTATATTTAAAAGCAGATGTTTAACTCCAGAAGAAAAAAATAAATACCGTTATTTTAAAAATGATGAAGAAAGAAACCAACAAAACGAAATTATTAGTAACGATATCAACATTTTGTTATATGAAACAAACGACAATAAACAGTATCACGCTGTCACTTTAATAAACGTAGATTATGCTTGTACAAAAGACATTGTTCAAGGCAAACAATATTTAAAACAGTGCAAGAAATGTTTACAATTTTTTGAAAGTGAATATACAAATCATATCAAATCATGCGAAGGTTATTATAAAATAAACTGCTATAAATATTCAGATAAAAGAACATTTTATAAACCTCAAAAAAAATTTATAACAAACAATCGAAAACAATTTCCATTTTTCATTACGTTTGATTGTGAAACCTTAAATGATAATATTGACAACACTGCCATTTTAAAAACAAGAATATCATTAACAAGATTGAAATATTTATGTCACACTATTGCTATTAATTGCCCAAACGATAATGTTGCGCAAGAATTATTTGGAACTGATTATGAAAATAAAATTATTAAGCAAAAAGTATTTTTTTACGAAAACAATGTGGAAAGTTTAAAAACCAATATTATAGATCTATTACCTCCAATTATACAAAATTATAAAAACTTAATCACGTACAGTTATCGAAATATATTATGGCAAAGAATAAATGAAAGTCATGAAAATGATCAAGAAAAATTAAAGAGTGAATTACGTGTTTATGATTTGTTTTTATTAGCAGCTACATTACGAAAATTTACATTCGAATATTTGTTACCGAAATACGAAACATTAAACATTACACAAGAAAACCGAGAAAAATTATGGAATAATGAAAAAGTTACATGTACAATTTGTAAAAAACCATGCGATAAAATAAGACCGCAACATATAAACGATCTATATTTATCTTTAGAAAATGAAATTCAAAAAGACAACAATGAAATAATTAATTATAATTATAAATGGACAGAAATCAATGATTTTTTGTTTAGCAAATTTAGCGAAGTTGATTTACACAATTCACTACCGAATCAACAAATTTACATCAAATCAAATACAGCAGTTAAAATTAAAGAAGATTTATTACACATTACAAAAGTATTTTATATGATTTATAAATTTTCAAAACTATATGAAAAACATGGCGAAAGACACATATGGCAAAATGGCTACATGGCAAATATTATTAACACCAATGTTTTTGACATTGTAGATATGTTAAAATGGTTTGCTCGCCATTTATTATCGGAAAATCGATACAAAACTTTATTTGAAGAAGAAAACACAATGGATATAGATCAAATCATGTTTTTGTTAGAAAACAAAACCTTTATATTTAAAACATTTATTGAAATATACAGCGAAATGCTTTATCGTATAAACAATCACATAAATTATTTAAATAACAAAACAAAATTAACAATTATCAACACATTTGCAATATTATATCACATAAATGAAAATAAAGTATCCGTATGGAAAGAAACTATAATTTGTTATTTAAAATTGAAACACACAGAAAAATAATAAATCATTAGAAGAAATTTATAAAGATGATGAAGAAAAACTTGAAACAACATTACATTCATTAATTGGTATGTTTGAAAATTATTTAGTTATTGATCATGATCATTTTACAGGTGAAATATTAGGATTATCACATAATAATTGCAATTTAAACTATGGAAAAGTATCAGAAGAAACATATTGTGATATTTATGCACACAACAACACTTTTGATAATGCTGTAATGATTATTGAAAGTGCGCAAAATGCACTAACGAGCAACTGCTCATCTACTTTCAGAAACTGTAACGGGAAAAGTTGGAAGCTGAGAGCGGGGACGACGTTAATCTGATGCGGCGTTATTTGTCGCAACAGATTATTGCCATGAAAAGCAAACGCGCTGGTCGAGATATCGACAAAAACAATTTGATGAGTTCAAGTGAGGAAGAGAAAAGTGACGAAGATGATGAGGATTTCATTCCTCAGACGCCTTCATCATCAAAGCTGAAGTCATCGACTCGCTCTGGAAAAGGTCGTAAAGCGTCTTCTTCTAAACGACCTTTGTCTGCAACACCTACTCCTTCTCGATCTCCTGCGTCAAGTCCTTCTCCTTCTCGATCTCCTGCATCAAGTCCTTCTCCTTCTCGATCTTCTTCTCCAACTTCTCCGTTATGTTCTTCTAAAAAGAAACTTTTTTCCAAAGCTGATTCTTCAAGGAAGGAAACTTTTTCTTCGCCAGCGAAAAAACAAAAGCTGGCCGTTGCAGAGCCAGGCAACCCTGAGATGGAGAGTTCAGACGAAGACCTTACCCTAACGACTGAAAAAAATTTAACGGCTCATAATTATGTTGGAGACAGTAACTTTTTTCCCACAGAAAAATTTAATGGGACCTTTAAAGATGGCCTCACTAGTGACCAAATCTCTATCTGCCAAAAGCAGCTCTCATTTCGACTGACTGAAATTGAGAAAGATCTAGTTAAATTTTTTGGCGATAAAGATAGGGTAAGTTTTGTGTTCGATTAAACATTTTATGCCTTTGCAAAGCCGTTAAATTTTATATTTGTTTTATTCTTGCTATTTCAATTCTCTTTTAAGGTCACATTTTTTAAAACAAAGGACGGGATGTCCAATTACCGCGTCAAGTGTGTGGTAGAGGGCTGTGGAGCAAGAAGCACTCGTTTGAGAAGACATTTGTGTGAGAAACACAACTTCTCCCAAAAAGCCGCCCAGCTTCAGGTATCGTACTTTGTAAGACAGTTCAAATGTCTTACTAAAGTGCTAAAAGTTCGACACCTTCCACATATGTGACAAGTGTCAACAGTGGTTTGACAGAATTGACAACCACATATCAACCAAGCACCATCTTGAAAGAGGAAGGTAGGGGATTTGCAGCACTGTATTAAAAAAATATTTACATTTCATATTGCAGTTTAATAATTTTGATAAGTGGTGCAGACCATCATAAATTACTTTCATGCTTTTCAGTGAGAAGTTTAAACAAATGCTTCAGCAAATGAATGACGCCTCCAAGCAGTTCCTTGCAGAGCACAGCTTGGATTATTCCAAATGTTACGGTATGTATTTTTCAAACCTTAAAACAAAAGTAAATAAGTAAAGTTACTCTTACAGTTTCTTTCAAGGTTATTAATTTTTACTCTTAACTAATACTTTCATTGTGCACAATGCATAGATCCTGTTCCAACGAAAAAAGAACATGTGAACAAAACTGTGAAAACTGTGAAAACTCCAAAGGCCAATCTAGAAACTGTTGAAGAAATGGAGGCTGGTCCTTCAGGAGCCTCAATCAGTAAAAGTAAAAGTAAGTATTTTAACAATTTCATTTGTCATAGCTATTTCATGTATACTTTTTTTTCCATATTTGTTTGTTACAGATCCAGTTCTATCAGAATACTCTTCATCCGATGAAGAGAAGGAGGCGGAGTTGAGGAAGGAGAAAATCATGAAAAAGTTCTCCAATACCAGCAGTGACGAAGGAGGCAAGTGGGCCGCGAAAACAGGATTTTCTGTTAGAGGTATACTATAAATATAAAAAAAACAAACGGTTTGGCGTTTTAACACAGTCAAACAAGTAATTTAAATCCTTTTTTTGTTATTCTCTGTTTAGCCAAATCTTCCTTGCCTACAGAAAAAGTGAAGGCGGAGAGTGTTTTGAGAAGTGCGATACCTTTATCGTTTGTTGAAAAACGACGATTTAAGGTGTCGCACTTAACATTCGTATACTATTACACAGCTGCTGTGCCTCTGTTGGAAGACTTCAAGAGGTGGCTGTGTCTTGTAAAAATGCAGCAAAAAACTAATGCTTCTCTGCATGTGAGCCACGTAACATCTCTTTGGACTTTGTTAGACCCCTCCTTGAAAGTGCTTCCAACATGCGCACTCTGTGACGAGAATCTACTGATGGATTACTACGCTGCTCCTTTAATTCGAACTATAAAGGAGCAGCAAAAATTGCTAACGAGGACCAAAGACCTCATACCCAGCCATTGACAATTGTCAGCAAGCTGGGGTCGCTAAGGATGTTTTTGGAGTTTTTGGTGACGAGGAGAATTTTTGCAGGAATGAAAAATTCCGACATCGATGTCATCAAAGGTAAAATTAATGAGATCATCTCGATGCTGAAACCCTTGGTGAAGCAAAGAGAGATGGATTTGAAAAGTTTTAAGAGATCCAACGTCCTTACTGAAGCAGTAATGGGTAAGTATTTTAACAGTAAGCACGTTAGAGACGTTCGCAAGAAACTGCTCCATCTGGACTACTTGCCAACGAAACTTGAAGTTGTTGATGCTAGGGATTACCTTTTAATTATGATTTGTATGTTCAACGCTACAAGAGCTTCAAATCTAATCAACATGATGTGTAGCGATGTGGAGTCAATGGTGCAGGATGATCTGTGTCCTTTTTCACACTCCACCAAACAACCTCTCTTTGGAACGGTCAGAAAATCAAAGATCTCACATTCCGCGATTTCAAACGGAATGTCAAAATCCTTCTCCAAAGCGGAGGTGTTTACCACGGCTACCGACTTTCATCGGGTCTGTCCCACACGAATCAGAGTGTCTATTGCAACAGAGATGTGTGGGATTGGCGAGGAAAACTTGGCAGAGTTTGCAACAGTAAGCTTGTATTCCGTAGTTTTCTTACACACTGTTGCTTATGTCTATAAACTAGTTTATAATTGTGTTTTTTTTTTTAACATTAAGACATTCATGAAGAACAAACCCTCAACAACGGAGAAGTTCTATGTTGTTCACTTTGCCAATCGAGCTGCTGCTTCCATTAGTTTGAGAGTGGGTGAGAAGTTCAACATCCGCAGAAAAACCGAGAACCCCTCAACAAAAGATCTGAAAGCTTGGATTGCACACACCTCCAAGCAAATTGAAGAGGAGTTCGAGGTTAAGTATGAGGATGACGAACTTGCTCAGTATCTTGAGGCAAACGTTAATGCCCCAATTCAAGTTCTTGAAGACGTGGAAGGTATAGTTCATTACCATTCTTTAACTGAACACCATTGTAAACGTCAATTTAAAAACGTTATTATGTTTTAAAAACAGAACTTGTCATTTCTCAAGACAACGCTGCAGTAAGAGACGAAACTGGCTCTGAAGCAATTGAGGATGAAAGAACAGGTAATACATTATTGAAAGTTTCAAGTCAGTAGTACAAACTTTTTATATAATACACATTGTAACATTTATCATCAACTTAAATTGCTTACATTTCAGATATTGACTTTGTAATAAGTGAAAGTCGAAGTAATAATAAGTCAGAAGAATCAGAAGAGTCAGAAGAGTACGCAGGTAAAGCATTTAAAATCCTAATTTTTTTGTTTACATTCGTTTTTTATTTATTAATTTTTCTATTTTTCTCTCGCCCAACTATGTTTATCTAAAACTTTTTTTAGTTATAACAAATAAGTCTGATACCGATTCGGTAATAAGTAAAACGGACACAAGCTTCACAAGCAAGTCAACAGGTAATGTATTTAAGTAAAAAAACGTTTGGAATTTGAATGCAATTTTAAGTAATGCATATTAATAACTGGGTCTTTCTGGCTAATAGTTTATTCAGAAGTGAGACCCCAAGCGAAGCAAGTCAGTGTGAGCAAAGAAGTGTCAACAGTCGGTAAGTTAAAATGTGGTATTTTTAGAATGGAAAAACAATATTTATGAGTTTAGAAGCTTTTTAAACTAAGGATGTTTTTATTGTTTAGATGAGTTAAATGTTCCAAACGAAAATGATTGGTACAAACCAAGGGGCTCAAAACATAAAAGAACAACGTTCCTGGCCATTGCTCTTACCGCCCAGAGAATGATCATTTCGGAAACCATTATCAAAAAGGAATGGGAAACAGCAAAAACTGAAACAGAAGGTCTCCACAAATTTTATGCCAATGTTCCGTGGCAAGAACTACGCTGCATACTGCGTAATATGGCAGCCAAATACAAAAACGAAGTCTGCCACGATAGTTTCAGAGAATATATGGCCTACGCGCAAACATTATGGAACATAAGCAATAGTGCTTGAAAAAATAAAAAGCTATAATTAAATAATGGCGTTTTTAATACATTTGTAATACCTAAAAACTTTGAAAACTTACCATATTTACAAAAAGAAAAACAAAACCCACCTTAATAACCTAAATAACACTCAAAATATCCAATAAAAAGATAAAAAGCAACAAACCTAACAACCCCATGAACATAATCCTGCCAATGATTGAAAACCCCTGAAAAACAATCAATATACAACAATTAATCTCTTATATTCATTAACACCTAACCCCAAGCGTTTTTAAAACATTTCTAAACACTAATAAATTTGAAAACATACCAAAATTTACAAAAAGAAAATAAAAACACACCTTATTAACCTACATAACACTCAAAATATCCAACAAAAAGTTAAAATCAACTCAGACCCGAATTAACCCCATGAACCTAAGGGTTAGGTTTAGGGTAATGGTTAACTCTAACCCCAACATTTGATTCAAAACCCTTAAAAAACAATCATTAAACCACAATAAAACTCTCATATTGATATCACCTACCCCAAAAAACACCTCAGTCAAAAATTGGCATCTTAGGTGATAAATCGTACCTCCGGTGCACAAAACACCTAGGATGCCAATTTTTGTACCAAGGGTGCCAAGTTTGCAATCACCTACCCTAGGATGCCAATTTCATCACCTACGATGCCAAAAAAAAATTTAGAAATATAACCTAATTTTTTTGTTTTAATATATATTTATTTTATCATTTTGATTTCTTTTATCTATTACCCTAACTAACCCTAACCCTAAGGTCACGTGTTAGGATGACGATTCATTATCAATATGAAAGAATTAATGCACCACTTGAAATCAGTTTTGTTATAAACACACATCATCATTCAGTACCAAGAAATTCATGGAAAACTGTAACCGATGCATGGAATGGTTATCATAGCATCCCGATACGCATCGAAGATAGACATCTTACCACCTTCATTACACCTTATGGACGCTATAGATACATTCGAGCTCCTCAAGGTTTTGTCTCCAGCGGGGACGGCTACAACAGGCGTTTTGACGAAATCGTAGCAGACTTTAATTGCAAACAAAGATGTGTAGATGACTCCATCCATTACGAAGATGAACTAGTTAAACATTGGTGGCGAACAATCGAATTACTTGAGCTCGTTGGTAAAGCTGGAATTATATTAAACCCCCAAAAATTCCAATTTGCTCAAAGAGTAGTGGACTTTGCAGGTTTTAGAATATCTGAAGATGGAGTTGAACCACTGCCTAAATATATTGACGCAATCAGATCATTCCCAACACCATCCTCAATTACTGATATCCGATCTTGGTTTGGTTTAGTTAACCAAGTATCACATTACGCCCAACTTCGAGAAGTTATGGCCCCATTCAAAGCTCTGCTCAGCCTTAAATCTAAATTCTATTGGTCGGATGATCTTAACACTTCATTCAATATATCAAAGGAAAAGATCATCAGCGCAATTAAAAATGGGGTCCAAATATTCGACATCACCAAGAAGACCTGCTTGAGAAGCGACTGGTCAAAATCGGGCATAGGTTATTACCTGAGCCAAAAACATTGTAAATGTGAATCAGATTCGCCAGACTGCTGTATAGACGGATGGAAAATTACTCTTGCCGGGTCCAGATTCTTGTCATCTACGGAAAAACGATACGCACCAGTTGAAGGCGAAATGCTAGGCGTGGCTTGGAGTCTAGAGCAGACTAAATATTTCACACAAGGATGTGATAACCACTTGGTAGTTACTGACCATAAACCGCTTGTTAAATTATTAGGAGATAGGACCCTAGATGAAATCGCTAACACACGACTCTTCCGACTAAAACAGAGAACCTTGCCATGGAAATTTATCATTCAGCACCAGCCAGGAAAAACAAATCTGGTAGCGGATGCTACCTCTCGTTACCCGACAGAGAACATGAATGAAGTTAATAATTCAGCCACCTGCGATCAAAATACCGATTTCGACAACATGGAATCTCTAATAATAGCCTCAATACGAAACGACATAGATAAAATGATCGCAGTGTCTTGGGAAAGCGTCAAAGTTGAAACAGAAAAGGACACCGACTTTAAAGCATTAGTATTAGCAATAGAAAATGGTTTCCCAGATGATAAAAAGAATATTGAAAAAAGCCTTTTACCATTCTGGGAATACCGCAAAGACTTAATAGTGTCAGATGGAGTCATAATATACAACGACAGAATTGTAATCCCACCAGCCTTACGAAATGATATTTTGGATGTACTGCATTCAGCCCACCAAGGAGTGTCAGGAATGATAGCCAGAGCTCAAGCTACCGTTTTCTGGCCGGGTATCACTTACAGCATACAAAGTAAACGCGACGGCTGTTGCAGCTGTAATCGAAATGCACCGTCTAATGCACGACGACCACCTATCCAACCTCACATCCCCGTGACGCCATTTGAATGCATATTCGCTGACTATTTTGAATTTCGTGGCTGGAGTTATCTGATTATTGGGGATAGACTCTCCGGGTGGACCGAAGCCTACAGAATAAAATCAGGAACATCAGAAATAAGCGCAAAAGGACTAATCATGTGCCTTCGTAAACTATTTACAACGTTTGGAGTCCCAGAAGAATTATCTACCGATGGTGGTCCTCAATTTACTTCTGGTGAAACAAAAGAGTTTTTGCAACAATGGGGTATAACTCATCGCATTTCATCAGCCCATCACCCACAATCTAATGGAAGAGCGGAACTCGCAGTAAAATCGACGAAACATCTCCTGGAAAACAATGTTCCCTTGCACCACTACATGATGGAGATAGTGTTTTCATACAAAATCAAGTAGGGAACCACCCTAAAAAATGGGATCGCAGTGGGAAAGTTGTCGAGTGTAGAGAAAATGGCCAATATGTCATTAAAGTTGAAGGCACAGGTAGACTATCTGTAAGAAACAGAAAATTTTTGCGAAAGTTTCTGAACCCACTAAAGTCACACGAAACTGAAGTCGCATTGACCAAACCACTAAAAACCAGCTTTCGCCAAGAAAATCCTACCGATTCACCACAAATCACAGAATGTGTCTCAGAATCTAACAAAGTTATACCATCTGAACCGAAATCAGCACCATCCGTAGTACTGTCACCACCCCCGAAATCCGCACAAACAGTAACTCCATCGCCTCTACCAATAGCATCAGTGCCCCAGCCGCCATCTACACCAACGTCTCCATCAACAAACACATCGCAATTAGCAATGCCACCTCTTGTGGATACCAAGGTCGGAGATCATAAATTAAAGCGTTCAACAAGAGTACGTATCCCGAGAAAATTTTACCAACCTGAATCCGGTAAATCTCTGACGTTGGACGACTTCAAAAAATGAACCTGAAAACTATGTTTATATTGATTGATATTTAAAAACATGGAAGGGGATATAGAAATATGACATTAACCATTTCTTGTTATAATCTTTATTATATTGTTGTTGTTTATATTTACTGTTATTTCATCTTTAGAAACTAACATTGTTTAAGATAATATATATGATCTGGAACAACGACTAATTTTTGTTTACTCGACAATAACTTTGTTTGCTGTTAAGTGATTACAAATTGTTGGTAAGTGAAGCGAATTTTGGTAAGTATGCTCTTTGCGTCGTATAAGAATTTCGCTTCATGTGGTTAATAATTGACATCACTATCAACGAATAAGCTTAAGGTGGTAGGCCTATGAAAAATAGAGATTTTTGATCAAAAATTGAAAAAATAGGTAATATATTGTATTTATGTAAAAATTTATCCTCTATCTTCTGATATATAACTTGTTTAGGTTTGATCAAACTAAAAGGGTTTAAAATAACTTATATTATCAGCTAGTTTGTTTATTTACCTTAGCAACGCCATAGCAACGAAAGATTAAAACCTTTATTTTACCCAAACTTGATGGTCAAAATGACAAATCTTGTGAAGCTTCTTTTTCCTATTTAATATAGATCTGAGCTGTTTTTGGTCATGCTTTAAAATCACATTTTCTTATAATAATTGTCGTATTGAACTGTATATTGGTTGTGGAATAAATTCATTATTTATGAATTTTTCAACTCTTGATTTAAATCAATTAAGTTGTACTGGTGTATAATTGTAATGTCTTCTGGAAAAAGCAACAAGCAAAATTTTTCACGAAAAAGAAAGAAAAAGCCTCCTTTAAACAAATATTCAAGAATAAATCTTTCAAATATTTCATCAGAAAAAGTCTCATCTTGCATAAGTAAAAAGAGGCTAATTATAGATCAAACTAATCTCAATACCAAGAGTGAAGTAATAAGGCAGGAAGATGATTACTTTTTATTTGTTAATTTCTCTATACTTAAGAGTTTATTTCAACCTTTGTTAGTATGTCCTGAATGTGGCCATAAAAAAATAACTCTCATTGATAACAGAAAGAAGAGAAAGGCATTTGCCCATAATTTAGAACTGTTATATGAGTCATGCGAATGGTTTAAATCTGTTTATACATCAAAAGAATGCATTAAACAAAACCATGGTCAAGGTCCTAATATCTACGAAGCAAATGCAAGAGCAGTAATTGGTTTTCGTGAAATTGGTAAAGGTTTTACTGCAATGGAAACATTTTCTCAATGCATGAATATGTTTTCTTTATCTAAAACACCATTCTCTAAACTTAATGACAATGAAATTTATACAGCATATGAGAAGGCTGCTCTTAATAGTATGAAAAAAGCAGCTGAAGAAGCTCAAGACAAAACTTTAAATATTCCAACTAAACAAAGAGTAACAATTGATGGCTCTTGGCAAAGGCGGGGTTTCACATCACTAAATGGTGTTGTAACTGCTGTTGTTAATAACAAAATTATAGACACTAAAGCTTTTTCCAAGCATTGTAAAGGCTGTTCAATGTGGAAAAAACATAGAGGATCACCAGCCGACAACAGATGGAAAGCAGATCACATATGTCACATTAACCATACAAAGTCATCTGGTGCGATGGAAGCAGCTGGTGCGTTGGAAATCTTTTCTCGACCAGTTAAAAAATACAATTTGATTTATCATGAATACCTCGGGGACGGTGATACTTCCTCTTTTAAAGTTGAAGAATCTAACCCATATAAAAGTTATAATATTCAACCAATAAAATTAGAATGCATTGGGCATGTGCAGAAGCGACTTGGTACACGCTTGCGAAAAATTGTACATAAGTATAAAGGAACAAATAAACCCCTACATGGAAAAGGAAATTTGACTAATAGTGCAATTAACTCAATGCAGAATTATTATGGTATTGCAATTAGAAATAACACTAACAGCATTTATGCAATGAAAAAAGCAATAGGAGCAGTTTTGTGGCACAGCACAAATTTTAGTGATAAAAGCATTCGTCATTCTATGTGTCCTAGGGATGAATATTCATGGTGCAAGTGGCAACTAGATAAGCTTAAAGGTACAAGTACTCACACAAACAAAAGTAACTTGCCTATCTTTATTCATTCATAATATAATAAAACCTATTTTTAAAGATTTATCTGATGACGATTTGCTAAGTAAATGTTTACATGGTCAAACCCAAAATTCAAATGAAGCATTTCATTCAATTTTATGGACTCGATGTCCTAAAAACATTTTTGTAAGTAGAAGAACATTTGAACTTTGTATAAACTCTGCAATAGTTCATTATAATGACGGTGGAGATGGGGTAAAATCTGTTTTAAGTCACTTCGGATTGTTAGGATCATTGACTATTCCAAAACTGATTTTAAAGGACCAAAAGCGAATTGTAAACAAGCGTCGTAAATCAACTTCAATATGCAAAAGGCAAAGAAAAAAACTTAGATCTCTTCATAAAGGATACTTAGATACTGAAAAAACTGATTCATATAGCACTGGTAGCTTTTAAGGAGTGTTTTTAGACGTAATTTTTTGATTTTAAATTTTTGACTCGATTTTTCTCATTTTGAGATTTTTAGTTTTTTTTTAAATTTTAAAACATGATATCTCCAGTTTAAAGTAAGCAATTAAGCTGAAATTTTCAGGATATGTTCTTCATACATGTAGAATTCATTTGTCATAAGATTTTTAAAATTTCTTTTTTTGGGGCGCTACAATGTGGTTTTATCTGCCAGAGTTTTTTTATAAAAATATATATTCAAGTTTAAAATTCAATATAATCTGAACTAGGAAGGCAAATTTAAAAATCCTATGACAAATGAATTTTATACATATGTAGAACTACCATACCAAATTTGAAGTTTTGATTTATTGTCGTTTTTGAGAAATTGTGTTTTGAAGTTTTCGTTTTTTTCACACTTTTTAATATAATTTCGAGGCAAGCGAGGCACTTTATTATATATTTTATTGATTTTATGTTTAATTTCATAATTATTGTTAACAACTGATTAGTTTTATTGAAAATATATCTTTAATACTTGAAAAAAATTTTTCATAGACCTACCACCTTAAAAACAAAAGATATTCGGTTCGAAAATTCGGGTCGAAAATTCGGGTCAGAAATTCGAAGAAAAATCAAGATTAAATATTCTATTCAGTTTCGTTATTTTATTTATGTTGATATCTTTCGGAAATATTCAGAATGCCATCTGCCTCAGATATTCTAAGTTAAAGTTTAAATCAAAATTTTCCTGCTTAACTCTTACTGTCCTAATATTTCAAATAAATGTTGAGTGACAAAAAGTTCGGGTTTGCTCTAAGATTAAGATGTTTGAGAAAAAATAGGGCAAGAAGAAGCTTAACCCTTCAATGCAATCGCTAATTGACTTGCACTTGACACGTTGGGGGCCATACGGACCCCAACTAAATAATTATCTTTTTAATGAAATACTTCCTCGGGTAAAAAGATTAACAAAGATAATTTTATTCTGTTTTACCAAAAATAGTTCATTACATTACAATAATACATTACACACATATATATGTATGTATGTAAATGTAAATATATATATATATATATATATAATATTTAAATATATATATATATATATATATATATATATATACATATATATATATGTATTTAAAAACACACACACACACGTATATATATATATGTATATATGTATATAAATACATTCACTCCACTTAGCGTTTTATTATTAACGAAGTCCACTTAGCGTTTTATTATTAACGAAGATTCCACTTAACGGAAATAATAATAATGTTAGTTTCACTTAAAGTGGACTCTACATTGAATTGTTAATTAGTGTTCTAATTTTAAAACAGCGATTCATCATTATCATATCTTTATTTTACTACATTTTTTTATAGATCATATAGCTTATTTTCATCTTACCAGTTAAAAAAACAATATGGGGTGGGGTGAATTATGACGAGGTTGCATTTCAAAAATTAATAGTTCACAAACTAAGTGCAAAGAAGACAAATTTTTCAAAGGTATATGACTTACATAAACTTTTATATTTAAGGTACAAATTACTAGTCTGCTGAAAGGAGGCTCATAAATATTAATTATTAATATAATATTGAAAATCTTTGAAAATGGAGTAAAATTGACAACAACTTAAAGTTAAACAAAATTTATCATAAAAAATTATACGTTCAAAAGAACAAAAAAATTGAAATGCTCAACTAAAATAAAATACTATTTTAAACATTTGTCTAATATTTAAATACCGGTAACCAAATGCAGAACTTGAATCAATAGAAAACTAACTTACCAAGAGCAATGTCAGTCAAGAGGCTATCTACTGGTATTTAAAAGTCTTCTGCATCATCTTCTTCATCCTCTTTCCAATATGCAATTCTAAAACTAATGACTTTTCCAGTAACAGGCGGTAACTTCATATCTGTTCTTCCCTTATAAGCTACATCATTCCCCTCCTCATTCCATAAATGATCAAATCTAGCTCCTTCAATTTTAACTGGATCTTCATTTAACATTTTTAATACTTTGACCCTTTGGTACTCTGAGAGCAAAGAGAAAACGGAAATATGTACAATATCTAATCTATTTTCCAAAAGGAGTTTTTTTAAATCTCTAGCTAATCTATTTCTCTGATCCATTTCTCTCTTCAGACCTTTTTCGTTTAAACGTAACTTTTCTAACTCTTCTCCTCCCAACCTTCTCTCTTTACTTTTTTTTCTTGAAACTGCACCCCTAAATATTCAAATTTTAACTATTTTTTCTTGGTCTTTTTTTGTATTATTACACAGCCAGTCCTAAAATGAAATTTCAGCATTGGGCATCCTGCGAGTAAGAAAGTCTATCATGGCAAGAGTTCTCTCAGCACAAACATTATTAACAGGGGCAACCAAATTCGTTTAACTGTGACGACAATAGTTATTCCGGCTCATCACAAAGTATTTCCACAACCCTAATTGCCGACTTTAGATACTCAGCCTAAAAAGAAGTTATTTTTTATTAGTAGTTATTTTTTTAGATCATAAATAAATACATGTATTAAATGTTTAAACTGCATTGTGAGAATAAAAAAAATTGCATTCCAATTCAAAACGGTTTTTTTTTTTTTTTTCTCTGCATAAAAAAGGGCCATCCAAGGTCCTGTTTTGAATTTGCCCCAGAGTCCGAGCGCTTGTAGATGGTATCATCATTATCTCCTCATTCTTGAAATTTCTTAGTAGAGATATCCTCAGTAAAGTCGTGTTGTTGCAGTACTTATCCAGACTGTTGACTAGTAACTATCTGTGCCCGAAAACAGTGTCAAACAGAATAAAGCTTATTATGCATTTGCTATTGGAATATCAAGTGCATTGACTAGATAGTTGAATATCAAATGTCAGTACATGTATACAATGCCAGTTGAATAAAACAGTATGTTCAATCCAAGGTTGCCAAGATACCTTGGAAAAGTACTGCAAGATAATCCACTTTGCTTGAGAAAGTATTTTAATCCATGCGGATCTCCTTTGTCCTTGTATCTGAAATACAATAATGCAGATTTAAAATATAGCAAGCAACTAAACTCTGATTTTATAAAAAAAAGTAACAATATGCAGTTTGTTTACATTATTTGGATCAAATACATAATTCGAACACTGACCTTAACTTTGAAATGCTGTAAAAAAGGTTTGCAGTTCTGCAATCTGACCCATAAGTGGTACTGGGTATTGCATCATTCAGCTTTTGAAGAGCTTTCGGCGCTAATTTACTTTTCTACCCCCCTATTTTTATTTTTGATTATGATAGAGAATTTTATCCCGATTAAGAATCGTATAAAAACATACACCTGAAAACCAAAGGAAAGTTCTCTAATTTGATGTTGAAGTGTCCAAAAAATATACCAAAGACGCTAATATTCGCCATCTTTTTTTACAAAACTACTAAGTTAATAATTAACGCAGCAAACATGAAATTATTTATTAAAAAAACTTTATAGCCCGGTTTTTATTTCGCTAAAACATTTTATGGAGAAATTTGTTATGTATTTTCTTTTTATTTAAGTATTTTTTTCTTGAAAAAACTTCGAATTTCAATAACTTTTTTTCTTATTTTCAGATTATATAGATTTTTTTTTAAATATATTAATGATTTTAGATAAACAAATGTTTATCTAATATATACAAAATATACAAAAATATTATTCAAACGGGATATTCATCTACAACTTGGTTCCAAAAGTGAAAATAAGAATGATCTTTAAAACGTTGCGCCCACATAAATTCTGACAAATAATCGGGAATCATTTCTCGATTTGTGGGCCCAAACATAGCTTTAAATTTGGCTTTGCTTCTTTGCCATATTGCCTCAACCCTGTTTGTTGTAACACTTATTGCGGGATCAACAAAATGTAAAGTATGGTTTACTGTACCATGTTGAAAGCCTTGCGCTGCTAAACCTCGGTATTCTGCCCACATATCGCTCCATATTTCAGTTCCAGGACGAATCCATTGTATGATGTTGGGTAGTAAGGTTGCAGCATCGCGGTGCGCTACAGGAATGAGTAACCCTTCTTTAGTCGCTATATCATATGCACCAAAAATCCATTGATCTTCCACAATTCTACCTCGGTTGTATTTCCTTCTTGAAAAAAGTGATTCATCTATTTCCACTATTGAACCTGATCCTCCTAATTGCACACGGTTATTGAGGAAATAAGTAACGGCAATGTCTCTACAAAATTCCAATCAACAACAGTTTTATTGCTACCAATTTCTAAATCCTTTTGAATGTCTTCTACTGAAAGGCCACGACTTTTTCCGGCGCTACGAGTTCAAATATAAGTAATACTTATTACTTGCCAAAGTTTTAGTTGAGATCTTTCAAAAAAACTCCCAACACGAATACTTATTTTCTTTTTGCATTGTTTTTGCATGCATCTCCAAATCTTTCCATCGACATTATGACTATTTTGTTCGTTGCACTGGATGTTACATCGAGGACAGACCATATTGATAGCAAGTAAACCAAACTCCCTGCACCAACGGATACACTCTTTATTATTGTTTTTAAACCTGCGAGCAATTTCCGGTAAATTAAGGCTATCAAACTCAATAATAGTCAGTCGTCTAGCATTCGCCATTTTAATTTTAAAACAGAAATAAAGAAACATTTCTTATAGAGAGTCTTTTATAATTACATTTTGTTTTTTGCATCGGAATTTTCATGAATGCTTTCTGAATTTTCATGAGAATTTTAATTACTTTTAAACTACAGAAACCAGGCGGCGTAATTAAATAGTGAAATTTTAAAGTGTTGTAAAAAAAGATGGCGAATATTAGCGTTTTTGGTATATTTTTTTGACACTTCAACATCAAATTAGAGAACTTTCCTTTGGTTTTCAGGTGTATGTTTTTATACGATTCTTAATCAGGATAAAGTTCTCTATCATAATCAAATATAAAAATAGGGGGGTAGAAAAGTAAATTAGCGCCGAGCTTTCCTGGTCTCACTGGCTATTCCATCAAGTGGATGCAGATGACAGTTTAACTCTAACGGCTCTTTTTCAAGCATGCTGTTTAGCTTCACATCTGCTGCGTGTTAACCAAGGCCCTGTCTGTCAGCGTTGACATTATTTTGCCCATTAGTTTTTCCCTTCCATCAGCAATCTCTAATTTATAATATGCTGCATATGTGTTTGCTAAATCCTCAATGGTATCAGTAATGTGTTTTACATAGTACTCTGCCTAGCCTCCTGGTAATTCAGTGATGTTGGCTGTAAGGATTTGTTGCTTAGTAGCGAAATGAATTTAGTTTATGTGACTGCCCTTAATTGTTTTTGCATCAAATGCTAATGTCACAACATCAGCATTTATTATTGTTTCTGCCACTAGTAGCAGAGCAATTACTCCTATTTCTCTGGACATCTGCGCAATCGTTGACAGATTGGGCAGATCTTGAGGCTTCAAACTCAGGTTACCAAGAGTCGCACATGACATAATCACTTTAGTTATGGCATCTACAGGCACATTGCTTTCAAGACAATGGTAAACAACCAGACGCGCTGAGGCATTGAAACTTTTCTTTTCTTTTGTAAAAATTGAACCCTTTTCAATTTGATTAATGTCGCAGTTTAGATGGTCTATGGAGTATCATTTTCTTTCAATTCTAAGTCTTGAGCTCTAAGTTTTTTTTCTAAATCTAAAATAGTAAATTCTAATGTCAGAATCTTCTTCTTACAACTTTTATTTTCTTTAACCAAACTTTTGCATTTGAGGTTCAACTTTTTCAAAGATTTTGTTAAAGATATAACATCAGCTTCAGGTTTTTGGGTCTTCAACTGATATTTTGAGATTCTGCTTGAGGTTCTTTTAATTAGTTGGTTCACTCTCTTAACTTGAAAAGTCTTACTGATCGTTGTTTTCTCTTTTTTTACTGTTGTGATCACTGTCTTAATTTTTTGCTTTGAGTAAGTTAGGCTTTATTACAGAGTTTCCTTTTGTCACAAGAATGCCATTCTCTGTCAATCCATGTCTTTAATGGAGACGCAGAAGGAGGTGTCTTCGGCTGAACAGGGAGAAGTGATGCCCTGGCTAGTGGAAACTTGAAGTCTTCACTTAAAAAAACAACTATCCTATCCCAGCTATAATGTTTATGTCTTTTAAAACACTGGATTTTTTCATAAACTCTTAGAATTGATAGTGTTAATAATGAAACTTTACACTCATTTTTATTAAGTTGCTGAATTAAATAATTATCTGTTTCTGTAGCATTTCTGTTCTGTTGTAATAAAACGTTGTACACAAAACCATTTGAAAATAGTTTATCCTTGTGGGAACCAAGAAGATCTTCAAAGTCTTCTGCCTTTTTAATTATTTTCTCCGTGTCACAAAAAAAAGTTATTGTAAAAAACTGAAACAAAAAAAGTGATTTATATATTTAATAATTAACAAGGCAACTTAATAAAAACAAACAAAAACTACTAAGTATTAATTTTTAAACAAATCTTTGGATTAGTAAATAATCTAAAATAAATAAGACATTGCTATGTCAATTATATTTTTATGGATTTATTAGTTATGCCATTTTAGCTAAGCACAAATTACTACACTATATTAACATTATAACTAAGTAAAAAAAATGTCAAATTTTAAGAAATTAGTATTCAACCATATTTTGATAAATTAATAACAGCAGTTTAATAAACTTGTGTTTAAAACATTTATTCTAAAATGGATTGTGCTACATCACAAATGTCCATTATCGGTATTAATATTAGGTTACTTGTGGGTAAGTTCGTTGGGAAGCTTTTTTTTTTTAAAATTGGGTAATATATTTACTTAAAAATTACATAAAAGTAAATTAAATACATATATACTCATGCAAATTTAGTAAAAAAATGACCATCTAGCACAAAAAGCAAAAAATTTCGAAAATAAAATTTTACCTTGTTTTAAAAATCGAATTTTTCACTAACAACATACTGGATGAAGATATTCCAAGTTATTTATAAAAAGATTAAGTATTCAATGTTGAAGTTCAAACAAGCCTATTTTAAAATCTAGAGAATTTATAGAGCAGTCTGGTTTTAAAAAAACACACTATCATGAGATGACTAAAAATCGGGTTTATATATTATATGAAAAACCAAGGGCAGTTTCCGATTCAAGTTATGGCCGATATTAAAAGTACCTACTTTAGTTAAGTAACGAATATGAACGAATAAAGCGCTTATTTCTATATCAGTCTTAAATTAAACTGAATTATATAAAGTAATAGAATATAATAAAACAGGGTTTAAAACAACCTGCTTTAGTTTAGTAACGAATATGAACGATTAAAGCGCTAATTTCTATATCAGTCTTAAATTAAACTGAATTACATAAAGTAATAGTATATAATAGGAACAAATTTAAAACAACGAAGTCTTTGCTGCGACAAATTTATATACATAAATTTGTTGTTTTTAAAAAGTAACTTTGCCAGAATTAACTGAATAGCAATTTTGCGAAATATCTTTTAAGGGCAGAGACAAAATAGTATAATTTATTGGGTAAACTTTTTTCTGGAATCTTTTAACCAAGTCTTGACATATAAAATTCTTTGAATTCGATTTATTTTTAATGACTGATGGATTGATTACTTTATTCATTTTACAGCAAAATACCGTAATACTTTAATCATTTTACAGCAAAATACCGTAATACCCCTCTTCAAAAGAAACTCAACTATTTTAAATAAATTTAGTGACAAAATCAAGCTTTAAAAAAAAGAGATCATTTGCATACTAATACAAAAATTTGATATTAAGCAATTTATAAAAAAGGTAGAAAAAAATATTATTTTTCTCACTCTCGTCCACGCCATCCATCGTTAAACTTCAAACGAGTAAACGATATGCATGAAGTAGAAACTGTGCGAAGATTTTTTTTCATGGAGTCACATTTTTGACCATTGTTACATGTTTTTTTTTTTATAAGCATAACGCTTATAAGCATATAGAGGCTCAGATTTGGAAAAAAATAAGCATATGTAAGCATATTCCTGAGCCTCGATGAACTATTTTAAAAATTTAAATTTTATTTAATTAAAAACTTTAAATATATTTCTAAATTTAAACCAACAAAAACAACAAAAATCGAAGTTTATGTTTTGAAATGCAACGACTTTATGAAGTAATGAAGTCATTGTGTTGCGAAACCTAAACCTCAATACTTAAACATAAAAACATTAAGTTTAAGAGTCGCTCTGAAGTGTATTATTTCTCTCTTTTTTTTTCTCTCTCGCTTTTAATGTGTAGTTTATTTAACACCATATTTAAAACGTTTATTTTATTTCTAAGTTCTATCTTTGATTTCATTGATAACATTTGTATATAGTATATATGTTTTATTTTTTATTATTACACTATAACATTAACTCAGCTAAATTAAAACCAAAGCAAATACAGAGCATAAGTCAATTTTTTATTTTTCTTATACCCATTAACCTTTAGTAATGCGCACACTTTAAAAAAGTATTGAAATAAGCATATTTTATTAGAAATATGCTTAAGCTTAAGCATATTTTTGAGCCTCTTTTAACTTTTTGCTTAAACATACCCGAGCCAGTTTCAAAAATTTCATACGCTTGCACAAAAAAAAACATGTACTTTTAAGTTACTTTTTGAATAAGCAGATTTTTAATGAATGTCCTACTTTTCGCTGCGTTTTACTTTATTTTTATCAGAAAATGTGCAAAATAAATAGTGCCTAAATGCAGGTGCGCGAGCCCTGAGATACCAGGAGACGTAAAATCGTACCAGTGAATGAAATTTCAAATTTTGCACAATATCAGATAAATACCTTATAAAAGACATAACAAAATTAATTCCGCATTAGCGCAAAAAACCTTGAAGATATTAACATTAAAAATAAGTTGATACGTTGTCCCAAGTTATTGGCACGCGCGACTCAATTATTGGCATCAATTTTAATCCAGAGCTAGAGAACCTAAAGATCAAATGTTTTTTTAGTTTTTAATTTTATTTTTTGTTTGTAAAATAACTACAAGTATATTATATATTATAATTATAGTATATTTAATACAAATATATAATAAATGTTGTAATTTATCAACAAAGACCACGAAATTGAAGACAATTTAAAGAAATAAAATTATATATTTATTTAATTGCACTTTTGGCACACAAAAGGAAAGTTCTGTTTTTTAATAAATTTTTTTTGTTTGTCAGCTTTTTGTGCTCTTCAGATATACAGTTTAAGTGCACAGCACGATTACATGAATCACAGTTCAGCCACAACTTTGATCTTATTTCCTCTTCATAATTTGCCTTGCACACATAACAAATCCAATTTTTATCTTCTATGGATCCACTGACTTTATTTGTTAGCGTTTCTCTATGCTCTTGTGTAGATAGAGCATATACTAGACGTTTCTTTCGTTTATTTACAGGTTTATTTGATACAGGTACTTTAAGTATTTCTTCCAATACCAACATTGTTGCTTAACCTTGATCTAAGGAAACTTGAAAATTATCAGAAACTTCATCTATATCTGACTCAAAATCTATGAAGTATTAATCAGAAAATATATTTTAAAAATATATAAAAAAGTAAATGAATTGTTTCTTTATATAATTTATCTTTTTGTTGGCTTACCTATTAAGCTATTATCCAAGCTAGTAGAATTGATAGAAACACATGAATTCGACTCTGAGTTTATAGAACTCTCTGTAATGACAGAAAACGTAATCTCTATATGTCTTTTTATAACCTCATAATAAAAATTATAATAATGTTACCTTGTGCACCAGTTTCATTAATGTTGTTTTCAGAGTTCACTATTGGCTTATTGTTGAGAAATCCTGGAGTAACAGCAAAATCTATGACTGGTGAAGTTGCTGGAAAAAAAAAATCACTAAACTGTTCGCTTGAAAAAATCACTTAACTGGAGCTTGTTGATAAGTTGAAAGTAACTTGTTTATATTAACTCTATCTGGGTTAAAACTACAGCACTCAAATGCTTTTTTCATAACTCACAGTGGGCCAGAATCCCATATTTTTGGAAAAAAGTCATAACTTTTTTTCCTTTCATCCATAGGCCTCAAAATTTCGTATATAAAGTAATTGGATGATTATAATTTGAATGAGCATGATGATTTTTTTGTGGTTGCCATGGCAACCCCAGTTGCATAGCAACAGATATTTATGCTTAGTTCTAAAGGGTTATTTTTAAAGCCATTTGTTTCTAAACTTAGTATGCAAATTAACTTGATGATTATAATATGATTGAGCATAACTATTTGTTTTAATTCATAGTCACACTTTCATATAGGTACACGCATTTCCAAAATTATAAAGGTACATAAGACACATTTATAAACTAATATCATCTGTAGATGATCTCAATAAGTCAATAACTCCAGCTGGTAAGTTTTTCGTTTTGGTGTGACTTCCTGCTGTCTTTCTCAGAGATGCAATAAATGGATCAGATGTACACAATAGTCGATTTAACAAATCTTGGTTAGTTTTCACACGAGATGTTTTTCTTGTAAAATGTTCACGATAGTTTTGAAAGTCTTTATTGCGTGCTTCTTGAGCTTCTTCAGAATACATACCAATGGGTAATGCTAAAGTTTTAATAATTTCAGAACCATGGATTAAAATTTTGTGGAGAGATTGGGGCATATAGTACCAAGGATAATGATGAACATAAAATCGAGCTGTTTTTAAACAGAAAGCCTCAAATTTATCAGTGTCGATGTCTAAACCACATGAAATTGTTGTCAATATAACATGCAAATTTAGAATCAGTTCAACATCAATATTTAAAATTTCTGCGAACTTTTCCGCATTTTGAAATGCTCTTCGAGCCGTATTTCCATCATTTGATGTTCCACTACCACCAGATTTTGGAACATCAACTATCAAGCCCATTTCATCTTTAAATCTATTTTGAATTTGTTGTTTCAAAGCCTTTACTTTGAATTTATCTTCTACTGTTTTTGCCTGCCACTTTTTCAAAGTCATTTTATATCCAATATGTAATAAACATTCAAAAAAACGTATCCAAGCATGTAAGGATGATAAACCAAATGAATAACTGCCTGTTATACCCTTTTTCAAAACCATTTTTTCAATATCATTCATTCCTTTGGGACTTGCCCCACATATAGTACAGCATTGACTAGAATTTGTAACATCTGAGAGAGCAGTATGAACTTTTCCATCAATCATAGTAATTTGTATTATATGATGTATTTTGATTTTTTTATTATTTATATCAACTTCAGTATCTTGCAAATTTGAAATCTCAAGCCTAATGAGATCCTCTTCTGATTTAGAAACTGCTGTCGTTTCTTTTTCAAATTTAAAACGCAGAGGTCTACAGTACATTGTTGATGATGGTCGTGGATTTCGCCAAGCTGGGTACCGTTTTCCATTTTTAAAGCCACACAAGTCTAATGGCACTAGGCATGTAATAAAAAGTGCTTGCTCATTGTTTAAATTTCTTGTTACCGTTCCTTGCGATATTTGTTTATATATGGACTGTCCTGTGGCACCATCAAAGCCTATTTTGTATCTCAGAGAAAGTCTATCTGGAGTGCCTTCAGTGCAAAGGACATCATATTGTGCCTTGCATATTCTTTTTGCTGTATGATCCACCAAAGCTTGCAGTTTTATTTCAGCTGAAAAGTCTGAGACAGTTATATCTGCAGGATAGCATAACAGCTTTGCATCACGGACATCATTATATGGAGGATATATATCAACTCCCTTTTCAACTGCTTGATTTCGAATAATTTGGTAGGAAGCTTTTGTCAATCTAGCATCTAAAAGAAGACAAAGAGCTTCATCTTTAGACATTCTACCATCTTTTTTTGAGGTTTTTTCAATTGGATTTTCTTTTCTACGTTTAATTTCTGAAGCAAATTGTAAAGCAGAAGCAGAATACATTTCAGTTAAGTGACTAATTTTATGTTTTTTGGTTTTAGTAGAGTAGTCATCAAAGTTTGCCTTAATTGGTCTTCCAATAGGTATTGGTGTTACATTTAAATCTTCAGGAACATGGCTTTGAAGCCATTTTTTATTCTTTTCTTCAAATCGAGCCATGCTGCTATATGACTTGCGCCACTTATCTCGTAGATGCGTTATTATTGTTCCTAATTGCTGCTTGTTGCAATGCAAATTCATAGCATCAATAAGTTTGTCCACAATACCAGAATCAGATATTTGTAAATTATTAGGCTTATGCATGATGAATGCATAGATATCAAAGTATTTCATTTTCAGCCTACAAATACAAAAAATATATTCTTGATTAGACATTTGGACAACCAGACATGAAACAAGCTCCAAATATTTATATGTTCATTTTAATGTGATAAAAAAAGATGTTTTGCTAAAAAATCGCGATGATTGGAGCCTGGGAACACAAAAAATACCAGAATGTTGGCCCCCCCTGCCCCAAAGATGAAGCTTGTAAAAATCATGTATAGAGACGCAGCTGACATCCGCCGACAATAGGTAAAATATATATCGATAATGTACATATTGGGCAAGATATTTCAAGTCTCAAATTTCTGGAGCACCCTGGAGCGCAAAAGTATTTTGTTATTTAAATGAAATTTTCACTAAAAAAAGTACTTTAAATACGCCATCATTAGAAACCAGTTTATTTGATATAGCTTACTTGCAAAATAACTTTGGAATAGCTCATTTCATAGATAATACTTAGTTTTATTTAATTGTGCAATAAAAAATGAAGTTTTAAAAATTAATAACAATTTTATGCTTATTAGTAACACGAAAAATATTATAAAATAAAAAAAAAAAAAAAAAAAATTTAAAAAAAAAAAAAACCTTTTTTATTATCAGCTTGAAATGCAAACGGCATAAGAGCTGTACAGAAATATATACATTTTATAAAAGCCAGATGTTTAAGCTTTAAAATGGTATATAACAATGTCATTTTTGAGAATATTTTTTTTATACTTTTTTCCACCACCTGGCCCACTGTGTAACTGGAGCAGTTATTTGAATAATAGCTTTCATTGCCATGGCAGGAAATTTTTCACTTGTAATGGCAGCTCCGGTGTGGCTTTCTGTAAACCTGCACTTCACGTGCCCAGTAACCTTGAAATGAATTCATAATGCCAACATCAGCAGGTTGCTGCACGTGTGTAGCATTGGGGTACAAGCAGCATAGTACAATTTCTGTCTCTTCACAATACTTAGATGCACCATAGCTCAAGTGACTGGAATGACCATCAACAAAAAGTATAATTTTTTGATTATTGTCTTTTATATTAAGCAAGCCTTTACCAACCAAATACCTTTTAAACTCATTTAAATAATACAGGAAAGTTTCCCCCTTCATCCATCCACTAGAGCTTCTCTGGACTATCATTCCGAGTGGAACACATTGGTGAAGATTTTTAGATAGTTTCTGCCTCTTTAAAATTACCATAGGAGGAGCCATTTCTCCTGCAGCCGAAAAATTGATTGCAACTGTGACATTATCTTTTTCACTAGTAGTGCAAACCTGTTGCAGACATTCATGCTTTCTACCAATGAATATACCTCTGTTTGAGTTTAGATAAAAAGCCGTTTCGTCTAAATTAAAAATACGTTCTGGTGACTGAATCACATGACTTAATTCATTATCTTCAATGAATTTTTTAAAGTTGCTATACCATGTCAATAGGGACTCTTTGGTGACACTGGACCTACCTAAAGAGTGATGCTCTGATATCAATATCACAATACTAACTATGACGACACTTATCGACAAATATCAATATCACAATACTAACTATGACGACACTTTTCCTTAAGGAGCGGAAAGCAAAACCAATCACTCTGAGGTATTAGCTGCTGTTTACATGCTTTTAAAACATTAATACCTTTAGGCCATCGTACAAAACGCTTTTCATTTGGAGTTCCTTCGATCCACACTGAAGAGATTGTCAGCTCTTCTTCAACTGACCCTTCCAACCATACTGCTCTGTACCAAGACATACTTATTTTACTATAATAGAAGCGAAAGCGGTTTTATATCATAATAAAAACAAATATAAAAGAGTTCTAGACATGAAAAGAAGTTTTTCTCCCAACTGTTTATATAAGTAAACTAATTTATAGATCTACAAATCAAGTTCAGAAAAAAAATTAAATTAAATTCTTTCATTACTGTGCAGTAATGGAAATATTGATAAACCTCTTATTTCATTCAAACAAACACATTTCCTTTGAAAATCTGCACAACTTAATGTTTTTTGAACAACTTTATTAAAATGTTTGGTGCGAAACAATGATATGTTAAACTGCATTGATGGAGCTGGAGTATCTAAGACATTGTCTAAATAATTAGTATCAATAACATTACATTGAAAGGTACCATTATTGTTCTTAGCCTTTACAAAAGCAATATAAGAGTTATGGAGCAAAAAACAACTAACTTTTCTGTTAGTTGAAACTTTAGTTTCTAAAGTTTTTTTTAGGTAATTTTCCAAAAAAATGTTTGTACTCAGATTGTCGTTTTGAAACTTGAGACACTGGGTTGAAAGAATTCCGTATATTCCTTTTCATTCTTTGAAGAATGTTTTCAAAAAGAAAACATGATATTCTGTTAAGAGAACATGAATGATTACGACAATCATCAACTAAGTGCAAAAGATTATGCACATTATAGACTGTAAATTTGTTGCCATATATATGTTTAGCTTCATTCACAAAATACTTTAGCAAATCACTTGCATAATCTAAATATGGATCACGTAGATGGTCATCATCCTCAAATAATATGGTCATTGCAATACATAGGACCAAATAATGTTCATACAACTTCTTTGATACTATACCTCTTAATGCAACTGGACCAGTATATAACAAAAATTGTCTAAATTCTGTTGCTTTCCATCTATCCAAGGCATTTAAACTTCTAGGTTGCCGAGCAAACTTACTTGGTATACATCCATTATTACCAACCAATATTTGAGAGACTTCTGAAATTTGAGCAGCAGATATTTTCCCACCTGGTCCTTTTTTCAGATAATTTAAGATGCGACGCATTACACCTAAACATACAAGATGCATGTAATCTAGTGTAAAAGAGTAAATGCAATCAATTCCAATTGCAATTAAAGGTGACATTGATCGTTGATGACTGTTGTAATATTCAAATTGTTCAAAAGTAGTTTTATCTCTCAATTGAAAGTTTTCATCTTCATTAAATACCACTCTTCATGTGTTCCATGAATAATGCACCTTTCACAGGAATAATAACTGGACTATGCACTTTAAAAAGGCTTTGAAAGGTGCATCACAAACAAAAGATTTAATCTCTATGCTTAGCTGGTCTCCATTGAACATAATGCCAGTGTGTCTTAACTCATTCCATTCGTTAACAAAATCTAACAAATATTCATTAATATTATCTGCTTTATGATCAACCTAAAAGATAGCAATAATAAATATATCAGAATTATCAAAGCATGCAAGAATTGGCCAAATCTGCATACTTGATGATTTAAAAAGAGGAATTCCATCAATATTTATTGACAACTTGATAATATTAACAACAACATTTCTTTCACTTAGAACACTTTTAATTCCTTTATATACTCCATAATATGCATAATCCCCACCACATTTACTTTCTGTTGGTATTATTCTTGGTGTTTTTACAAGAGTCCTTGCATCTTTAGGAAGAGAAGAACCATTTTCACGAAGGATAGATAAAAGTTCATAAACAGATGAACGAGTCCAACGATTTCTAATTGCACATTGAGCAAACTCTTTATTTAATGATGACATTTCACCCTCATTAGAATCATTACTACTGTAAAAATCTGTATTGTTACTGTCAGATTCACTACTGTTCGGATAATAATCATCAGTTGAGTAAGCATTATTACATAAAAAAATATTGTCTGACATACTTATACTCTCCATTAATTCATTGTCACTATTCTCTGAGCATAAGTCATCTAATAAAGATGAAACAGTTGTAGAACCAGGCGATGTTGATTTTTCTGTAAGGAGAGAAAAATCAATAACCTGCTGTTCAACAACTGTCTCATCCTCATTTGGTGAATCTAAAAGTGCATTTACTTTCCTATTGATACCTTTCCTTTTTTTTACATTGGATGCCATTTAAACAAAAACTGAATTTTAAATGTGAGTTATGCTGAATTTTAAAAAAAACACCACGTTACTTTGATAAGATATCCGCTTTCAATTTTTAAGTGAAAATAGATAATAGTTGATAATGCTAAATTTTGTTTTTTTACTAACATTCACTTTATATTTGAAGTTTAGTTGCTATTTTGGTACCATTATTTAAAAAAATTTAAAGGTTCATTTCTAGTCTGAGAACGGACAAGCGATGTTTGGACGTACAATTTACATACATTGAATGTTCTTGTGCCCGCTGTGATGTCAACAAGATGCTTTTGCGGCAATCTGGAATGCGTTTTCTGTTGTCCTCAACAGCTTGTATTAGTTTCTGCATTTCAAATTCAGCTTTAGTGATGGCTTGATTAAATGTGCTCATAAGAGCAACAGAGCGCTCGGCAGTGTCATTGATAACTTTCACAGATTTAACAATTGCTTTTGTATAACGAATTTCAGCAATTTCCTCCCAGGTCTTTGGATTGGTTCCAGATAAAATGGTTACATCGAGACCAAGTGACTGCAAAGCAGCAGTTGGTGATGATGTAACAAGCTCATGAAGTTGCTTCTTTTTCAACTTGTTTAATTCTGCTGCTGGACACTTTATACCCCTGACACTCCAATCAGCTCCACTTTGAATCATAGCTTCAACAATAAACTTTTTTTCTGTGTAACAAACCCTGACAGAAATTAATGAGAGTGGAATCATTTCTGACCCAAGATTAAAAGGCACAGCTCGATCATCTCTTTGTAGTCTTCTCTTGGTAAGTACGAAGAGTCATCTGATAAGAAAGGCTGCAGAAAGCACCCAGCCTCTAATCTACGTTGCTGGAGCTGTGGTTCAGCAAGATTGGGGTCATCTAATGGAGCATCAATGCATAGTAAATTTTAATGCCAATTTGTACAAAATAAACTAGTGTGCATGCAGATCAGAGATCTCTGATCTGAATGCACACTAGTTTATAATCATCAGGTAGAACGCTAACTGAATAATACATTTAAAAATATTTTTATTGGATAGTTGAGGCCATCTTTTTCCAAAGTCGAAAAAAATAAAAATACTCCCGAGTTTTACAATTATCACCTATTGTTTCGCTATTGTTATCTAAAGAATACTGTAAGACGCATACCTTTTTTATAAAACAGTGCGTTGATCCTCCATCTATTAATACGTCCTTGATCTACTCAAGAATTTTGTAAAGGAGTAATTTCCTACTTTAACAACTGAGGAAACATAAAGCCTCAATAAAAAAAATAACATTTTTTTATCATTGATTTTTCTTTTTTTGTTGCGCCAATTTTTTTCTTTCATCGATTTTGCTTTTCTTTCTTCTAATAAGAGGAATAAAGTTGTAATAAATTTTATAAAAAATTAAATGGTTTTTAATATAGATATTGTTTAAATTACTTAAAAAGAATTTTTACACATTCACGGTATAAATTTGGATTCGGATCAACAATACAAAAATAGGATCAAAGGCACATATATGTAGGATTAAACGAGCATACTGGTATGCACCGTTGATCCCAACTGAATGTCATTAATCTTTATTATTTTTGATTTATTTTCAATACTTTTGTCAGTAAATGATCATTAAATTAAAATAAAATATAAAGTTTGCTAACATTTACTGTTATTTTAGAGGTCGAAGTAAAAACATATATTCAGAAAATATCCCAGATAGATTTTTAGGATCATGGGTGCATACTATCCCCTATAGCCTGTATTTTTTAAAATATTGCCAATATGAATACACTGGCTGACCATTAACGACACGTGGCACTATAGGTCCGCTAGCTGACCATTCACAGCACATGCCGCTAAAAACCATTGACTGACCGCGTAAGAGTTGTGCCACTATTGGTCCGCTCAGCAACCGATGAGCAAAACTCAACTGGTCCATAAGCGGCGCGCCGCTAATATACCTGTAGCGTTGCCTCTACTGGACCTCTAAAGGTTCTCCAAACCATGCTTGCTGGGTGTATATATATATATACACACACACACACACACACACCCAGCAAGCAACTTTTAAAAAATCGCAGATCTAGAATGTGTTTATATGCTCGTAAGATGCGTTTAAATTGAAAAACAACCATGCTGGATTTTTATTAAACGTTAAAAGCAAGGGAGGGGCCCACATTAACGAAATACTAGTTATATTCTTGACATATTTTTTTTGCTTAATACTTAATCTACTTATTTTAATCTAGCTAATACAAATTTCGAAACATTTTTAATTTGTAGATATCAGTAATGCAAACACCTTTCAAATTAATTGAAATAACTAAGCTGATTCATAACTTAAAAAGTAAAACGAGAAAATAAATTTACCAAACAAACTTTTTTTTTTTGTTTTTAAAGGTAATTACAGGCTCTTAGGGATAATAAGGTCAATAAACTCTAACTCATTCAACATTAACTTAAGGGGGCACAACCCCATAAATAAAAAAATCTTTAATTTTGATATTTAAATAATTTTTTCTATTTATTTAGTAAATTCATAATAAAGTTAAAATTACAAAAAAAAAAAAAAAATTAAAAAAAGAGAAAGGGTTGCCCTGTGGGCCAATTTTTAGGGGGCAAAAACTTAAAAATTGACCATTTTGTGGCAAAAATAATTCAAAATGCAGAAGGTCACATAGAATAAAATTTGGCATTTAACTAGCTTGATGTTAGAGGTATGCAATGAACCTCAAAAACTTAACAACTTACTTATTCCTTGGGGTCGTCCTTTATTTGTTTGAAGGATACAAAAAAAATGATATTTTTATCCCCCCTTAATGACCGAAAAATCGTTATATTTTATTTTTATCACATATATTCTTATAATTTTGAGGTTTATTGCACAACCTTGTACATAATAAACAATCTGTCAAAATATGAGAAGTTTTAATCAAACCGTTTTTGAAATATCTTTGACACAGTCAGGCAAAGTTAGGAAAATGTGGAAATCTTAGAAAAAAAGGTTTAAAAATAAAAATTATGTTAACTCTATTGTTAATAATAATTATATTTATCTGGAGCCTTTTTATCTAATAAGTATTGCACTGTAGACTATATTCAAACAATAGATGTTCTTTATTTATCAAAAGTCTTATATAATAACCCTTTTCTACTTGCGAATGAATAAAAAGCTAAAACGGTAAAAAAAATTTACTTTTCCCTGTTAAATGCCATGTTCATATAAACTGCAAGTATTACAAAACAAGTATGATAAAACTAATTTGATATAAACATTAAAAACTTCCTGCTCCATATGACAAACTCTCATTATTTTTATTTTCACTTCCCTTATTCTTTTTCGCTCCACGCAGAAACTTGCGACGCATCCTATACTTCTCACCATTTTTTCGACTTGCATTTTTTAATCGTGAACGATTTCTGTTTTTGCAACCAAGCTCAGTGTAGCTGCCTCTCTCCATCTGCATTTTATCATATATTTTTTATGTGGCTAAATTTCCAATATTAAAATGAGCAACTGCATCATAAGCAGCTATTTCCAACTGTACTAGTTATACAAATGTATCTTTTGGAACACGATTCCATATTGTTGCATTGAAAGACTCATTTTGATTCTGAGTTTTGCCATGGAGGCATTTGCTGAGTAAATTTTCATCTTGTAAAGCTATAAAGATTGGTTTAACAAACTTTATAACACTCATGGGTAGTCCTGGTCCTGGTTTATAATTTTGGGTATTATTCAACTTGTCAAGATGATATTGACACCATGTACCTGGCTCCTTTGGACAAAATGTGTGATAATTATGTTCTTTTGATGATGCCACATGAAAAAGTGCAGCCATCACAGCAATCTGCTTTCCTTTTAGATTTCCTATATTTGAACGTATTGCAATACCATAATAGTTTTGAAGCTTATCAATAACAGCATCAGTTAACTTTCCTTTCCCTCCTAGTCCATTCTCTCTCTTTTTTAATTCACGTAATCGTGTTCCAACGCGCTTCTGGACATGGCCAATGCATTCTTGTTTAACCACTTTTGTGCCATCATAAACATTTTCAATTATCAAAAAACTTTTTGAATCCCCATCCCCATAAAACTCAGTGTATCGCATTTTATTTAATTCTATAGATCGATTAAAAAATTTTTCTGTGCCAACCAATTCCATTGATGGTGCAGATCCATGATGATTGTTTGTACAAGTATGGTCTGCTGTAAAACTTACATATTTCTCTACGTTTGAATGTTTCCATATTCTGGCATTAATACAAGCCTGGAAATATTAACTCATTACCTCAATATCTAGTACTCGACCTGTGTCAATAGAAATTGCTGCAACAATACCGTTATTTGAACTAAATCCACGCTGCTGCCAAGTACCATCAACAGATACACCTGCATCACATAATATATCTGCTTGACTATCTAAATGAGGCAAAATAGATTGCTGCTGTCTGACGATTGGATCTAGTTTTTTCAATATTCGTATTTCTTTAACAGCTTGATGCATTATATTTTTGGCAATTTTTTTGATTACAACTTGATAATTAGAAGCAATATTATTGTAACTTTTTTCTGTCATAGGGGGAGGATGATTTAGTAATGTAAGAAATAGTTTCAAAGATTGATAACCTTTTCCTATTCTACGCATACTGTAAAACATTCTACTATTAATGTCGAAACTTTTTGTTTTTGATCTTTTTTTGGAAGTCCAGAACAATTTAAACCAAACACATAGTACAATTCAATTCAAGTTCAAAAGCAATTCCTAATTTCTGCTTTTGATTAAGCTTTACTGAATCATGTGAACACTCTGGGCACAAAAGAATCTTAAAAGTTTCAGCTAACAATTCCATATCAACTATTCGGTTGCCTGTAATGTTTTTTGAACAGCAGTTATCAACAACTTTAACCATTGAACCATTTAACTTTGTATAAGAAACTGTTCTTGCTATGTTTTCTTTATTTGAAACTTTAGAGTTTTCAGTAAAATTTTTATAGTGTTGGTTAACATAAAACTTCCTAATTTTATGTCTTTTAGATCGAAACTTACGAGATGATTCCATTTCAATTTGTAAATATTTTTCAACTTTTAGTTATACTAGTTACATAAATATACAAAGCAATAGATAGAATTACGTCGTTGTACAAACAAAAAGCCTTCTGTACAAACAAAAAGCCATCTGTACAAACAAAAAGCCAAAATCAACTTTGAAAAAAGGGCTTAAAAAGATGAAAAACAACATTTAAAAACGGTTGCTATGCGCGTTGCTAGGGTAACTTAAATAATGAACATCTAAATAAATGAAATTTTGACTAATATCTGCATAGATAGCAAAAATTTAAAAATCAGCAATAGTTTCTACGATAAATTTGAGTTAAAATAAGTGTATTTTTGAAAAATTAATTTTTTCAATAATTTACACTTTTTTAATAGGGTTGTGCCCCCTTAATAACATTCAGAATATTTAATATATAAAGTAAATAGATAAAGATTATTTTTACCCAACATTGCTTTTCTTTTAGCTGAAAAGAAAATATTTTGCTTTTATGCAATTTTGTACAATATTTTTAGCAAAATTATTAAATTTGTTAAAATTGCAATACATACTATGAACCCAACTCACCCTTTTTTCGAACTATAAACAAAAGTAAATTTTAAACTAAGTAAGTAATTTTAACATAAAACAAAAAATACATATTAAACTAGATAAGTAGTTTTAACAACTGATAATATTCAAACTAATTGCAAAAACTTATTGCGAATACGCTTAAATAGAAGTAAAAAAGTGGCTCAAAAATATTCCTGATTAATTCGAAACCAACCAATTTTTTAACATTCATTTATTCCTACTTGTGTGGCTTGCATGGCCTTATATAATGCCATATAATAATTGATATTACAGAAAAGTAAAAGCACTTTTTTTACAACCAGGTAACCCTTCTTGATTTTTACCTGCTTTGCAGATAAACAAGGAGTATTTTATCACTTTATCCTACCACTAAAATGATTACCGTCTGAGGTTAACGTGAAACTCTTCCTAACCTTAAATAAAATCAAAATTAAGGTTTTATATCATAGTTTCTTTTCTGCCTTCACTGTAGTCAAGGAGCTTCACCCCCACCAAAAAAAATGAAGTAGATTTTACAGGGGAAATAAATAACAGATTAACATTACAAAAGATATTACCTTACTAGATTTGCATTTCTCTTAAAGCTAAATGTGAAATGAAGATCAAAAATTTTAAAAATAAAACTCATTTAAACCTCAAAATTTTATGATAATAAAGCTTACTTATTTCATCTTCTTCCGCTGAATATATACAGGTTTTATTAAAAAAAAAAAAGTTCAGCAAAGACAAATTAAAAGTGCATGAAAAATTTAAATGAAAGGAATAATGCAAAAGTATTATATCATTTAAAACATAAAATCATAAGAAAAAATCTTTTGCAAATATTTCATACCTGCAAACTGTTGAGAAATCTTTTTCTTTTCTAAAGCAAAAAAAAAGAATTAATGTCTAAAGCAAAAATTAAGAAAAAAGAATTAAAGTCTAAAGCAAAAAAAAAGAATTTAAAAAAGTATTATGCTTTGATAATAAATAACTAAATAAATATGAAAAAAATTTTTTAACAGTTTAAATAAAAACATAACTGAAAAATATCGAGTATTGCTTTTCTTTTTTCGACAAAACAAAATAGTTTTAAATGCTTGATGCAATATAGTACATGTTTTATTTTATATCATATATATAACTATATTTCAGACAAAATTATTAACAAAAACTTCAACATGAATAACCTCACTTTTTACATCTTCATACCAAGTATGGCATATATTTCTGCCAATGGCAGTTTCAGACATGACATCCAAAATATTATTAAAATTTG